>NW_007726246.1:636598-662246 GCF_000696425.1 Galeopterus variegatus
ATCTTTCCATTCTTCTGAAGTAAGCATTTAATGTGATAAATTTTCCCCTTAGTACTGCTTTCACAGTATCCCACAGGTTTTGGTATGATGTGTCATTATTTTCATCAGTTTCAAGAAATTTTGTGATTTCCTGTTTAATTTCTTCTTGGGCCCATATGTCATTAAGTAGAATGTTGTTTAATTTCCACGTTTTTGTATAGTTTTCAGAGTTTCGTTTGCTATTGATTTTTAATTTTAATCCATTGTGATCTGAAAAAATACATGGAATAATTCCAATTTTTTTGAATTTTTTGAGACTTGCTTTGTGACCTAACATGCAGTCTATCCTGGAGAATGTTCCATGTGCTGAGGAGAAGAATGAATATTCTGAGGTTGTCGAATGGAATGTTCTGTAGATATCTGCCAAGTCCAATTGGTCTAAAGTACATAGCCACTGAAAGTTCTCTTATATTTTTTTTTATAAATGTCAGATCCCAAACCCTGTAATCCTGGTATGATTCATAATGATCAGATAGCTATAAAAGAAATCCAATGAGAAACATTTGTCTCCTGAATTTCTACTTAGTTTTTTATATATGTGTGTGTGTATGTGTGCATTACACACACACACATATATATATATGCACACATACACACACACATGCATACATACATATATATATATGCAAGATACAGAGGTGGATCTAATTCATTATTATAGTTCAACCTAAGCATAAAGATCTTATATCATGAGGATACTCATTTGATTTCCATGGTTGTTAATGGAAAGTGCCACAAAAGAGCAGTGGAGAAGGTTCAGTCCAGTGAGCTGGACTCTACACCCTTTAACACAAACACACCCCTACTCACTCCAGTTCCACTTTTGCCCTTTTTAACATATTGGATATCTGTATGCTATTTCCTCTGAACGAAGTATTCTGCTGCTTTTAAAAACATATTTTTAAAAACCATTGTCCTGAAAGATGGTGTGTAGTGACTTTGAAGGATTCTAACTTAAAGCTGCTGCATTTAAAGTCAAATTCTCAGCAGAAAAATACTGTATATCAAAAAAGAGAAATACAGAATAGAAATTGGTTTATCCAATGAAATGCAAAACAAACGAAATTAAAGGACAGTATTTAATAGGTCATAAATCTTAATCTCTTATTTCTGAGAAACAAGAAACATGATCAAGGGGCTCTACTTACATCTTACTCAAATGAAATTCACGCTAAGAACTTTGATTTGTCTAAATCAAAATTCTTAGCGTGAATGTAGGATTATATAAGTGTAAAATTGTCATCTCATGAAATGTATTTGCGCTTTCCAGGATTCTGCCCTCGTGCACACATAAACCTACCACAATGAGCTTGGTCCAGTTGTCTAAGGGTTGTCTCCTTTAAACGTATGCATCGTGTTTCATTTTCAGGCTCCCATGCATTAGATGTGACCACAGCACTGGTCCTCTTAGAGGAAGACCCTTATCAATTGAAGACACACTAGTTAACTTGAAAATACTAAAATCTTTCATTCTAAACATTGTACAGAAGTCAGATATAGCAGAAAAACTTTGAAACAAACTCTATTTTTTACCCAAAATATGTGTAGCAATATCCCTCTATGTATATGTTTATGTATGCATATAAATATTTTTGTAAGATAAATTCCCCAAATAAATTTTTGACTCAAAACATGTTGTTTAGCTGGGAATTTCTGACATTACTTAATTATTTCTACTGAAATCTACTCGAAAAAGATTTACAATCGTTCAGAGAGAAAGGAATCAGTTAGTAAGTGTTATCTTCCTTCACAAAGAGAACACCGAAATGAAATGAAAACCTTCTCAAAATAGGTAGTTTTTGTTTTTTGGGTTTTTTGTGGGCAATGTTTGAAGGTCAGAAAGAGGAATGGGGTAATTTCTGTCATTTGAGGCCCACCCACTCATTAAGACCTCTGGGAGAAAGGCTATCAAAAGCAGTAATCCACAAAGCTTCTCTCTTCCTGAGGCTTTATCTTTCTCACCACCACTACTGAACGCTGGCATGAAGTGGCTGAAATGATATACTACAATATAGAGAGAGATAGATTTCTTTTCTACATCACACACAGTGGTCTGTATAGAGAAAAACTCCCTTATCCAGATCTGAGACTTCATATTCCTCAAGGGTCTCCCTGCAGTCTTGAAAAAAGATAAGAAGAAATTAGACATAGCTGACATTTCTCCATCTCAGGAAGCAATTTTGCAGGTGGAACCAAACTTTCCCTCTAACATCCCACTGCCATTGTCAAACTGTCCCAGCTTAGCTGAGAATCCCCCAAATTTCAAGGTGTTCAAATAAAGGAAGGGTCTGGGTGAGAATAATGTTTGCACGAGATAAAATGTAAAACCCCATCTATTCTCTCTTTTCACACACACACACAAAATTAAAATTACCTAACATATTTTTCTAGCCAACTGCCAAAAACCCGAGATGGAGTTTTTTTGTCTTGCTCTCAACTGCTGATGCTGGCTTCCTTCGAGGCAATTCAGGACAGCATCTGGCTTACCTCATGTTTCACTGAAATACAGGTTCTGAAAAGCAGCCTGAAGATGACATTCTGGGAAGAGGAACGATGTTATGTGCAGCGGGGGAGGGACGGCAGGCAGGAGCAGGGGGAGGTGGCCGAGCGGTGTTAATGCAAATGTATTCCCTGGGCTGCTTCACTGGCAGAGCGAGTGGACACCCAGCCATTTGAATCCAGGCCAGTGAGTCTGGCACACACATCTTCTGCTGGCAGAGCACGAGCCCAGCACAGCATCCTGCTGCTGTTGGCATGTGTACAGCTGTCTTTCTTCATCTGACTCTCTCCACTGCCGCGGCAGACTCAACAGGTGTTGCCAGGGACACAGTGTGTTTGGCAGCTGTCAACTTTCAATAATCATCTCTGTAGCATACCCCTTTCTGTTCTCCCACCCCAGTTCTTACCCCCTGCACCCCCTTTCCAGAACCGCAGCACTATTGGGCCCTTGCAAAGGACAGAGTTAGGCAAAGACGCTTATCGTGGCACATGGTCATCTGGAGGGAGAAGACCTGGGCCTCAGCCTCAGTGTGACCAGGATTTCTACAAGATACAGGCCTTCAGGGTTGGCCCAAAGACACTGTTTTATTCCCCATTCTGAGGTAAACTGGGTTGGGTGTTATTGTTGTTTGACTTAAGCCAATGTTCCTTGAGGTTTATTATCTGTGCAGCCAAACAGAACCCATGGTGACATAGGTTTTCACCATGTGGAGATTGTATAAAAAAAGTGTTTTCAAAAGGCAGTTTTTTATTAAATATACAGTTATTTATTACCGCCTTGCTTATAATTCTAAATATTGAAAACCCCTAATTGTCCATCAGGGGAGAAATGGATGAAGAAATATTTATTAGATGGCACTCTATGCAGCAGGCAAAATTAGTGAACTATAAGCACATAGAGCCCTTACCATGTGTCAAAAGCCTTATAAATATTAACTCATTTCAATCTCGTAAGAGCTCTGCGTGCTAGATACCATTACTATCACCATATGTGCAGACGAGGAAACTGAGGCACGGAGAAGCAGAGCTCTGTTATATGTACAGCATAGGCAGAGCACACGAACAAGTTGGCAGAGCAACGACACCTTATCACAGAATTTAGGTAAAGTTCAAAAATGCACAAGGTACTGTGTTGTTCATAGATACACCTGTATAGTAAAATTCCAAGAACAAGGACAGAAAGAATACACACCATGTTCATGCTGCAGTTGTTTCAAATGAAGAGAAAGAAAGATGGGATTGGAGAGTGCACAGAGAATTCATTTTATCTGAATAAAATCCCATTTATTTTATTTCTACAAGGACAACATGTTAAAATGAAATAGTTCTGGGTAATGCATATACTGGGGTTTTTTTTTTATTTTATTTCTACAAGGACAACATGTTAAAATGAAATAGTTCTGGGTAATGCATATACTGGTTTTAAGCATTTTTTTCTCCATACATCTCTGTATTTTTAAATTGTGAAACAATGTACATATGCAAAAGTGCATAAAATGTATTCGTAATATCTCACAAACAATTATTAAACAGATACCTCATAACCACCATCCAGGTCAAGAGAGAATGTGAGCTGTTTAGCAGCAGGAGTGCCCTCTCCCAGAGGTAAGCTCCATCCTCAGTTCTGAGATGCCGTTGCCTTATTTCTCCCTAAAATTCCACCCTCACATCTGCATCCTAAACAATATAGTCCACCTGTCCCAGTTTTTGAACTGTAATAAGTAGCATCACAGAGTATGTCTTCCTCTGGGTCTTTCTTTTGCTCACCATTATATTTGTGAGGTTTATCTGTGTTGTTCCTTGCTTGTTTTCATTGCTGAATAGATTTCCACATTTAGTTATCCTTTTCACAACTGATTGACATTTGAGTTGTCTGCTCTATAATTTTCAAGTGTAAAAGAAAAGGCAGGTGTTTTGTCCAGCAGATATCCAAGAACCATCTTCAAAAAGCATGAGAACAGTCTTAATTGTTTAACCACAGAAGACATTTTCCTTTGGACTTATTATTTATTAACTTTCCTTAATTTCTTATTTGCTTCCCTCAGTCACCAGGTTGCTTTTCTTTGCTACTTCATCTGCCTTTACATTGTGAAGCTTTGTCGTCAGAAAGTGATCACCAAGCCCTCATCTAGTCCACATCGTGCGTCGTACACATGAGGAAATGCATTGTGTCTGGCAGCTCATTTTAAAAGACATTTTAGTAGCTCTGAGACCTACAGATGGTAACCTGGTCATTGGAATAGGAGTTTCAAATGTTCTGTTGTCTCTGGCAGCAGGTTAATTGTGTATTTAAGATGAAGCATCATCAGTGTTTCTCTGCAGGGCAAATCTACTCTACTTGAGACCCATACTGAGTGTCACAAAGACGTTGCCAAACAGTTAGATAAATTTTTCCCCTCCTCATTATTAATCTCTATGTAGCATTGCTTTTTTAAAACCATCCCAGATCCTGGCAGTGGGGAGGGAAGAACCCACAAGACAGTATTAGTTCCCCCCGCACATTCGGTAATCAGGCCAAGCAGCAGAGGCATTTCTGTATTGTAAGGACCTGGGTGCCACTGTGCAAGCCATCTTCCCGCTTTCCAATATTGCCATTAATATGTAAAAGCTTAAGCTTGCTAAAGGGATTATTCGCACATCCTATCTGATGGTAAACTGGCATTGCAATGATTACATGTATCTTTTTGTCATTTTCTTGTAAAACATCTTACTCTTGAAGAGTATAATTGGCCTCTTCCTAATGTTAACGATTAAATGGGCATAAATGTAACACTTTGCTTTAAATGGAAGGCATATTTGCAATCTCCAGGGTCTTGAGTATACGCTTTACCTCATGGCCATCATATCCATTATACACACACACACACACGCTTATGCATATATATTATACGAAACATATACATATGTTATATGTTATAATACAAGGGTCTTGAGTATACGCTTTACCTCATGGCCATCATATCCATTATACACACACACACACACACACACACACACGCTTATGCATATATATTATACGAAACATATACATATGTTATATGTTATAATACAAACCACAAATCCCTCAAGTAGGTCATTTAGTGTGATAATGGACATGCCCTAACCTCCACCCTTACTCCTCATATATTCTAGCTATTGGAGATAAAGTACCATACATCAGCCAATGGTTCAATGCATACGCCATACTCTTCCCAGAAGACAGTGCCACAATCTTGCAAGATGTTGCCTGCAGCCAACCAACACCTTAGTTGATCCTTCAACAGGCTGTTCTACCATTTAATTCAACAGGCTACTTTCTGTATTTCTGGGTATTGAAGCACATGGAAATCTTTTGGTTACGACTCTATTTTCATATCTCTTTTGCCACAAAATGGGTCCCTTGGCTTGAGACAATTTGTGGGAGAAATAATGTTGGTAAATCAGATGGTGGTGCTAGTGGGGGCATTACAGGCAGGCAAGGTAAACCTATATCCAAAGTACTCATTGATTCCAATAAGGATGAGTTCCACCCCTCCTAAGTGAAAGAGATCAGATGTAGTTGACCTCCTGCCAAATGGCTGCTGGTCACTCTGAAGAATGGTGGCAGGTTGAAGGCTCAGTGCCTGTCTCTGTTGCTGGCAGGTTGGACTCAGCAGTGGCAGGAGCTAGATCAGACTTAATGAGAGGGACTCATGGTCTTGGGCCCAGGAAAAGCCTCAGTCCCTTCTACTGTGTACCAATGGGCCCATTAGTAAGCACCAGGATGGCTAAGGAGGAAGCCTGGTGACATTGATAGGATGAGTCACGATGGTCATCTGTTTGTTAAGAGCCTCCTCCATGGTAGGTGCCCTCTAGATGTCATTCACATGGACTAAGAGGTATCCACGCAAGAGCCACTCCTGCAGGATTTTTCCATGCCAGACTTCCTTATCACTAGTCTTCCAGTCCTGTCCTTCCTAGACCTTTCTCTAACCAGCCACGCTATTTACCATTGCCCGGGAGCCCCTGTCCATCCCATGTATATATGTCAGGCCACTTCTCCCTCCACACAGACTGGGCAATTCAAGTGTAATTAGGAGGCCATAAGTAACACGCATCATCCCCGTCCTCTACTACCCATTTTCAACTCTCCTCACCTCCAGTTAGCAACTCTGCTGATCTAGGCAGCTGTATTCTCCTTCTGAACCTCACCTTATGCAATTCGGCCACCACCAAGTTATCAAAGATGTGTGTACCCCTTATCAGTACATTTATTATTACTAAAATGAAGAGTGTCCTTTGTACTCTACTAGGGAATATAATCAGATGATGGGTTGTGAGTTTATACATTATAAATCCACTCTAACATTCTTATATTCTTGAGCCTTCTGACCTCTTCTTCTATGACCAGGAAGTTCTGACACTCCACCTTATTTCAGAAGCCATCTTCAAGTCCAGGTGTTAAGGAACTATCTCTGCAAACTCTTAGACTAGCTCCACAATAGCTCCACAAGTACCTGACATATTGGTGGGAGTCATGGGTAAACATCCCCATGTCAATGAATGTAGCCTTATATTCCAACCCCTATTCTAAATCTTCAAGATCTTTTCTACTTGTGTCCCTCCTTTTCCTCCCATTATATAATAGACATTTCTCACTATTCTTTTGCAGATCTTCTAGGAACTGAGCTATTAGGAAGTTATCAAGACTAGGAATTAATCATGGGAAACAGGAAGAAGCACAGTCACTGGAATTGAGAACAAGGTGGAGATTTGGTCACAAGAAAAAGGTGGAAGCAGAATCTGAAGTGTAGCCAAATTTTACCATTCAGAGAGGAAACACCTAAAATATGTTTCCCCCCTGCAATAACCTTCTTTCATTGCTTGCAAAGCCTCATTTTTAGCAAATGTTATCATTGGCCCTGATGTCTTCTCAGCTACATCACTGGGTAGAAGTCCATTTAGTGTGAATCGCACACAAGATCAGAGCTGACCTAGCAACAAGAGTGACTTCAGATGCTGGTCTAGAGTTTCTTAATTTTCCCCAACTCAGAAGTGGATTGGTTCCAGATCCAAAAGATTGAGGGAGCCTAGAGGTGGGCAGCTCAGGGACTTAGAGGCATAATATAGAATGGTTAAAAGCCTGGGATGGGAAATAAGATAGAGCCTCAATTCAATTCCCAGCTCCTCTACTTAGTAGTTGAATACCCTTGGGGAAGTTACTGAGCTTCTCTAAGTTTCAATTAACCACACTCATTTGTGAACTGGGGATAGTACCTATTTCAGTGGGCTGCAGTTAGGACTAAATGAAATGTTGCACATTTGAAGACCCCTCATATTCCATTGAAAGCAGTTGGGTAATCTATCAAGAGTCTTAAAATGCTCATGACACAATAAATCCACTTCTGAGAATCTAACTTAAGGAAATAATCCCAAATATGAAAAACTTTCTATATGTAAAAATTAATTTTATAATAGTCATAACATATTGTTTATAATAGCAAAGAAGCAGAAGGAAACTAAGTGTCCAACATAAGGAAATAGTTAAGTAAATAATGCCAATTATACAAATACTATGCATGCATTTAACATTATGTGCATTGAGTGCTTAAAATAATATTGGAATATACTTTTTTCATGTTAAATTAAAATTGGTGCATATATTCTGAATATACTTTTCATGTTAAATTAAAATTGGTGCATATATTCTGAGCATGACTATGTGGAAAAGAAACAAAAACTTTAGTCCGAAAATGTACTGTGAGGAAAATCCACATGTTTTGTGAAGCTTCTCTCCAGGCTACTAGATGCATGGCTAATTAAACTGATATGGGTGAAGGACTAGATACCTTAAAATCAGAGTGGGAAATAGGTCCCTTCTCTTGCCCCAGCACTAATGGGTAGGTAATAGCTGCATAAAGCATTGTAGTAGAAAGGATCCTAAGGCTCTGGGACTGGGCTCAGCTGGAAAGAGCATCAAGATTCATTGACAATGTCTGCCATAGGCAAATTAGGGGACAGTAGCAGCAATTGCTCAGAATATTTAACATCCTTGGTTATAATTCCTCTTTCAGAGAGTAATTACACGCTACAAATTTGGGTAAGTGAGTGAAGGTGTCGTAGAGGAGATCCCTTCACTGAGAAGAAAGCAGAAGTTCATGACCTTGGAGGCTCCTTGCATCCCTGAGAGTTAAGTCAAAGTGCTTCAGCCATCACAGGGTTGGCGAGGGAGATATTTTGGTGGAACTGGGAGCAGAAAGGAAGTTTCAGAGCCCCTCAAAACACAACACAGCTGCTTACTTTGTAGCTTGGAGGCTCCTTGCATCCCTGAGAGTTAAGTCAAAGTGCTTCAGCCATCACAGGGTTGGCAAGGGAGATATTTTGGTGGAACTGGGAGCAGAAAGGAAGTTTCAGAGCCCCTCAAAACACAACACAGCTGCTTACTTTGTAGACTTGGTTCACAGGCCATCCAAACAGAAGAACACCGTGATTATTGATTTATCACTCAGTCCATCAACCCAAAAATAGAGAAAAACAGTTTCACACAACAGGCCTGAAGAAGCAATTTGCTTGTAGAGATTATGCCTGGAGTCTCCCTATCAAATTGCAGGTGTATCTATATATCAAGTTTCATGGCCTCCTGACTAGGTAGTAATCCTCTTGTACACATGACCCAACCTAAGAGTTTCCAAAAGTAAAACACAGAGCCCTCCAGCATCCAGCCTTCCAGCATCAAATTACTGACATGACAACAATATTCTCACCACGCTAATCAGCACCCAGTTATTCCACTGAGTATACAGTTTTCCCTCTAAGTTCAGTCAAAGGTTACCTTCTTCAAAGGAAACTGTCAAAACCTGACACCATGTTTGGTCTGCAATGCAGTAGTAACACTAATCATACAAATGTGCTCCTCTCACCAAGTCTTCACGTCATGGTGGAATCAATGTGCGTTTGGGTTCTGAGCAAAAGCTGGCCTGTGGCAGCTTACATGGAAGAGAGGCTCCCCCCAGCAGGAAAAAATAACAAACAAATGTGGCTTAAAATAATTAGTACCCATGCAGAGCAATTCACGCAGAGTGTTTTCCTAGACTAGTTGCTGGAAGCTTTCTTTTAGATAAAGACATGAGCTGATAGACAGGAAGGCATGTGATACAGGTTAAGAAACGAAGCTGGAATTTTTATACATATTATAAAGCGGGGCTGAGAAAAACAAAAGTCAGCTTCAAGGTCCCAGGCACACAGAAAAGCCCATGAAGTCACATGTCTTTTGAATAATTAAAATTTTTTTCTCAATCTGAATGTCCTTTCGTGATCTAACCATCTTTTGTTTCCGTTGAAAATTTTGTTTTATTTTCTGGTATTCTCTAATTGGGAAATCTTGCTGTGATCTTTCTTGCTAAAGCCAGTGTTTATTTTGGTACTTAGGATGAATAAAACTTTGGCAAAACTTTCCCCAAGCCAGGAACTCTTGGGGGATCTTTGCTTTCCCCTGTTGAGCTTATTTTCCAGAAGCATTTGGGTGAGTGGGATGACCCAAGCAGCCAGAAGTATTTTTGCCTCACAAGAGATTTTAACCAAGAGCTGTTGGGCCTAAACACATTCGAAATTTGAACATGAAGTGCAAGCTCATCTGGATAATTGTAATAATCCACATACATCTCAAATTGATAGAAGATATTTATTGTAAGAGCAATGATATAAGTTTAACTTCAGGTTCCCCAAGAAAACAAGATCTCAGGCCCTTTTTTTGCTTCTATTACTTACAAAATAGACATCTTTGGAGGAAGGAATGCTGTTTTTGTATGCATCCCAACCTGGATCTATTTATGACTATGTTGAAAATTGTTTTCTTTGCTTTCAAGCGTACTTATTGTATAGAGACAGAATTAATCTAGGTCTCTCTATTCATTTAATAGAGCTTGGGAGCCCTAATACCCATTCGATTAATTAATAGTGGAAGAAGAGTCCAAATATCAGACGTTTCTAAAAGCTCTTCAGCATGATGAGCAGAGGAAGATAAGCGTTTCATTAATGCAATGACCACTTGCATCTAATTCTTTGATGTGCCCTAGATAAGCAACTCTAAATGTAATTACAAGGGCATACTTGGGAGATAGTTTCCAGCTGTCATAAATAGAAGCTGCTCTCATGGTTGTTGTTTTTTTTTTTAATTCCAATAACTTAATTCAAATAGGTCCCTACTGAATTGACTGCTTTTTCACATATGAAAATATTCAGAGGCCAATTAGCAACAATTATGTGTCAGATAAATTTCATGAGCTACTCTGCTGCCCAAAGGTTAAGTATTTACAATTTTATGCACCAAAACTTGTTCTTCTAAAATTCCTTCTGTGATAACAGAAAATTTCACAAAACTTAGCAAAACAACATTTAAGACCATTCTCCATTCTAAGCCATTTTATGATTGGTTCTACTTCTACATTCTCCCACAACAAGTTTCTTGCTTTAGAACACCACCAGTAGTGAGCAGCATAATACACCTCCTAAACTAACTTATTCTGTTTTGAAGAGTTGCAACTTTTAGAAAATTCCTGTGTATACATATACATATATCAATTTCAAATCTTCTTCCCTGTGATTTCTACCAATTCATCTATGCACTGTCTTCTGGAATCACAGTGAATGAGCCTACTGAAATGTCCCTTTCCCAGGATAATCATCCGTATATGTCTTAAAATTTTCTTACAGTTTCTCTTTTCAAGAGCCCCCATTTCCATCACTCTCTTTTCAGTTCAAACATCAGTTTTACCATTCACTTAGCTGGCCGACCTTGGTAAGATACCCAGAGTCATTTTAAGTAACAGATTGCTCATGAGTTTTTTCAAGTGGGGCCTAAAATACCAACAGGGTTGTCATGAGAATTAAATAAGGTATCATATGTAGTGTATGCTCAGTAAATGTTTATTTTTCCTTCCCATGTTAAAGTTAGGCACCTGTAACTAAATGATACAAAGTATAGTGTCTGGGGTTCCATCTTTCTATTAATGTAACACACCAATGCATTAAATGTGGGTTGGTGTTTTCTGCAGCTATGTCACACTGATAACTAATGTTGTGTGTTAGGAAATGAATTGTGTCCCCCTCCTAATTAATATGTTGAAGCCCTAACACTCAGTGTGACTGATTTGGAGATTGGGCCTACAAGGAAGTAATTAAGATTAAATGAGGTCATAAGGGTGGGGCCCTAATCCAGTAGGATTGGTGTCCTTATAAGGAGAGGAGGAGCAGTCAGAGCTGTTTCTCTATTCACATACACAGAGAGGACTAAGCAAGAAGGTGGCCATATGCAAATCAGAAAGAGCAACATCACCAGAAATCAAGTTTTCTGGCATCTTGATTATGGACTTTTAGCCTCCATAACTGTGAGAAAATAAATGTTCGTTGTTGAAATCACCCAGTCTGTGATATTTTGCTATGGTAGACTGAGCAGGCTAATACAGATTGTGGTACTCTGAAGTACGTGTGTGTGTTGGGGTGGGGGAGAAGGGGTCCTGTTACAAATACCTAAAAATGTGGAACTGGGTCATAGATATAGCCCAGAAGAGTTTTGAGGTGCATGTTGGAAAAAGGCTAGATTTTCCTTGAAGGGACTGTTGGTAGAAATATGGCAATTATGGTGATGTCTCAGAAAGAAAAGAGGAGAGGTATAGAACAAGACTCTATTGTCTTAGAGAATACATATATCATCATGAACAGAATTTTGGTAGAAGTATGGATGATGTTAAAGGCCATTCTGGTGACATCTCAGACACAAATAAAAAATATGTTGTTGGAAACTGGAAAAAAGGTGATCATTGTTATAAAGTGGCATCAGACTTGGCTGAATTGTGTTCTAGTGATCTGTAGAACTTGTGAGAGAGGACATTGATGTTTAACTGAGGAGATGTCTAAGCATATTGTTAAAGGAGCAGCTCAGTTTCTCCTTATCACTTACTGTAAAATGGAAGAGGACAGAGATAAATTAAAGAAACTGCTAAGCAAAAAGGAACCAGAACTTGAAGATTTGGAAAATTCTCATGTGTACTCTGCAGAGAATACCAAGGGTGTGGCTGAACAACCATTTAATGAGGAGGTTAGTGTGGGTGTGAACCACAGATTTCATCAGTCATCTCAGTAGGAGCCAGGAATAGAGACGGGGCTATACCCCAAATGGGGTACCAGTTGGTACTAAAGGCAACAGAGAAAAATGGAACTGAATGAGGAAAGGCTGTTGGACTTCTGGTATTCTACAGGACACAGCAATAGAGCTATTTGGCTGCAAACATGCTTTATCCTTCAAGAAAAGAGAAGCATAACCCTGAAGTTGATTCAGAGATCATCAAGGCTGCTACTCCCACCACAAGCCCAGGGGGCAAGGCTGGTCCCTCCACGGTTTCATAG
Organism: Galeopterus variegatus; assembly: GCF_000696425.1. Classification (NCBI taxonomy): domain Eukaryota; kingdom Metazoa; phylum Chordata; class Mammalia; order Dermoptera; family Cynocephalidae; genus Galeopterus; species Galeopterus variegatus. The sequence goes on from NW_007726246.1 coordinate 649,499, forward strand.
TGTAAGGCTCTCTCCTTGGTTTTAGCAGGCCAGGGGGCCCTCGCAGACAGCTGCAGGGGTGAGGACAGGGCCACTGCTGCAGTTAAGCCTGAATATCTAATGAAATTTCCCTTGCTGGGTGTTGGATTTACTTAGGACTTGTCATGTCTTCCTTCGTTCCTACTTCTCCCTTTTAGAATGGGAGTGTCTGTCATCTAGCTTTCCTACCATCGTACTTGGGAGCACATAATGTATCTGGTTTCACAGGTTTACAGTTGGAAAGGAATTTTGCCTCAGGATTGATAGTACCTCAAGTCTCATTGTGATGTTTTGAAATATATATTTGGTCTTCATTCCCATTTCCTGGCATAAAACTTCTAAAATCCTTAGAATCTCCAAAGTGATATCTTTTGAGTTGACTAATGGCTTGCAGCCCATAGATGGGGGCTGATCACCAGAAAGACCAAGGCAGGATTAAAGGGTTGGGACTTTCAGCCCCACCTTCAACCTCTGGGAGGAAAGAGGGACTGAAGTTGATCACCAATGGCCAATGATTTTGTCAATCATGCCTTCATAATAAAGCCTCCATAAAAACCTGAAAGGACTGGGTTCAGAGAGCTTCCAGGTGGTTGAACACATGGAAGTTCCTGGAGGGGGGCAAGCACAGGGGGTAGGGGAATGGAAACTCTGCACCCCTTCCCCCATAGCTCGCCCTACATATCTCTTCATTTGTATCCTATAAAATATCCTTTGTAATGAACTGGTAAACATGAGTCAGTGTTTCCCTGAGTTCTATGAGCCACTGTAGCAAATTAACCAAACCCAAAGAGGGGGTCGTTGGAACCGCACTCAAAACCAGTCAATCAGAAGTTCCAGAGGCCTGGACTTGCAACTGGCATCTGAAGTGGGGACAGTCTTGGGGGCTGAGCCCTCAACCTGTGGGATCTGATGCTATTTCCAGGTAGATGGTGACAGAATTGAATTGAATTACAGGACACTCAGCTGGTGTCCACTGCAGAACTGATTGCTTGTTTGGTGTGTGGGGAGAAACACACGTACATTTTGTCATAGATTCTTCTTTGTTGATTGTGTTATGAAAGCAAAGGAAAGAGAGTTTGTGTTTTTTCTACTCACTCACCTATACCTGATTTAGATGATATTTAGACGAGACTTTGAGCTTGGAATTGATGTTGTAATGGGTTAAGGCTTTGAGGTCTCTTGTGGGTGGCAAATGTATTTTCATGTTTGCAGGACATGAATTTTGTGGGGGTAGAGGTAGAATGATATGGACTGAATTATGTTCACACCAAATTTATAAGTTGAAGCCCTAAGCCCCAATGTGAGTCTATTTGGAGATAGGTCCTATAAGAAGGTAATTAAGATTAAATAAATCACTAGGGTGGGGCCCTAATCCAATAGGATTGGTGTCCTTATAAAAAGAAGAGAGACCAGAGCTCTCTCTCTTCATGTACACACAGAAGAAAGGCCATGAGAGGACACAGTAAGAAGGTGGCCATCTGTAAGCCAAGAAGATAGCCCTTACCAGAAACTGAATTTTTCAATATCTTGATCATGGATCAAAGTTCTAGAAAGACTTTGAAAAAAAAAACATGTTGGTTGCTTAAGCCACCCAATCTGTAATATTTTTTTATGGTAGCCCAAGCAGACTGATACATAGTGCCTATTGTCAATCAAAATCCCTCCCTTTTTTCTCTTCATGTGTTGCTAAGATGTGTCTACCTAACATACTTAATGCTACAAGAGAAGGAGAGAGAGAGGAGAGACTTGCTCTTTGTGAATGCCAGTGCTCAACACTATCGTTTTAATAACCCACAAATAATTCTTGCTACCAACTGTAATAGAATCTTACCCAGTAGCTGTGTCAGCTCATCAGAATAGAGTTGGTAGAATCATACAATTATGGGCAGATGGTCAAGATGGCAGAATAGATGGTCCTCAGCATCTCTCTCTCCCACAAATCCACCAATTTACAACTATGAAAAAGCAATGACAGCCAAGCTGGAGCCACTAGAGCTCACGGGAAGAGGAGAGACCTATGGAGTGCATGAAGGTAGGAGAAGCCAGGATGAGAGAAAGAAAAAAAAACACTCTGACCATTTCAAATCCCAGCTGCTTCCAGGCTGGAGCTGGTGGGCACATGGAGCAGGAGCTGGCAAAAGCTGCAGCTGTGCCCTTCAGATGAAGCTGTTTGGAGGCAGCAGGGGAGAAGAGGGCCTTGGTGGCCTCCAGGCCAGCAAAACCACTAATAGGGCTCCTGTGGACCCATGTATGAGCAAGGGGCCATAAAAACTGAAAAAAAGGAGCCACTCAGAGGCCAGGGAGTCATCACTAGGGACCAGAGCATGGCCCATCCCATGGGAAGGTTTTGGAGCACTGGCAGTGGCCAGGAGAACACTGGGGCACAGCAAGAACAGCTGATCTGCCCCCCAATCAGCATATGACCACTCAGAGGAGACTGGTCAGGAATATAGAATTGCATGGGGTCGAGACCAGAGTTTCTACACAACCCAGGTGCACTGGATTTCACTCGACTTGGAAGTACCTATAAAGTCAACCATTAAAACCTGAGCTGCACAAAAAGCCTTCTCTAGGGAATCAGCAGCAAAGCAGCAATTTAGCTCAACCACAGAGCTCAAGTACTGGTCCTCACAGGACGTTCCCCTATTTCAGAATTAGGCAAAGGACAACAAATTAGTTCCAGTACAGAGTCTACAGGGTGGGAACAGCAAATAATCCAACCCAGAAGTGAAAGAAAAAACAAAGTACCCATAACCAGAGACAAAGTTCAACATTAACTAGTAAAGGCCTCATTTCACCAAAGAACACCTATAACACCTAGAAGGACTGGAAGTCCCCTGGGCTACCAAGCCAGAAATGGGGTAGGGCTGGGGACCTCAGCCATGCCCCCCAACACCTGCAGCCTGTCCCAAGGGTGGGGGCCAAGGGCCTCAGCCTCACCCCACTGACACATGCAACTACTGCAGCAACACCACTGAGCCACTGAAGAAAGCACTCCATTCTCTCCTGAGCCAGCATGGTGGGGGGCTGAGGGCCCCAGCCATACCCCCCTGGCAGCCTTAACCAGCCCAGTGATGACTACTGAGCCACTGAAGGAAGCGCCCCAGGCTCTCCCAAGCCAGGCCAGTGGGGGACCAAGGGCCTCGGCTACACCTCCCCAACACACACAACCAGCCCAGCGACAACCCTGAGCCACAGCAAGAAGGGCCCTGGGTTCCCAAGCTGGGGTGGTGGTAGCGAGGGCTTTTGCCACACCCCCTGATATCTGCACCTATCCCAGCAATGACCAAGCCACTGCTGGAAGCCCCCTGCTCCCCACTGTGGGAATGTGGGGGGTGCCACAGACCTCAATCCTGCCCCTCCTCCTTCCTCCTTCTTCCATCACATTTCCTTCCCCTTTCTCCTCCTCACCCCAACTGCTCTGCAACAACATCATAGAATGTAAAAAAAAAAATAAAAATTAATAATTAGAAAAAAAGAAGCAGACAATTTTGAATACTTGGGACAAAATGTGCTCATCTTCAGGCTTCTGGAACCTGAAGATCCCAACGTCCCCTGCCTTTTTTTCAATAATAATAATAACAGCAGCCATCACTAGGCATCATGCTAAGTGTTCTAGATGGATTGGCTGATCTAATCTCTTTGTGCCTCAGTTTTCTTACCTATAAAATATGAGCGATAATAATAGTCCCTACCTTATAAGGTTGTTGTAAAGATTAACTTTGGCAAGGTCACACAGCTAATAAGTGGCAGAGTCCAGATTCAAGCTAGCTATTGGACTTGAGCAAGTTTCTTGACTTCTTTGTGCCTCAGTGTTCTTATCTATAAAATGGGGACAATCATAGTATTTACCACATAGGGCTATTTTAAGGATTAATGACTTAATACATGTGAAATGCTTAGAACTCACATATTGTCCCATACATCACCAAATTTGACTTAATCCCCAGGCCTAGGGTAGAGCTGCCAGCCACATGAGAGCAGGGAACTGTTTCTGTCTTATTCACCGTGTGACCCTGCTCTTGGTGTTGTGCCAGACAAATAACGGTCATTCAGTGGATATTTGATGAATGAGCCAAAAGCAAGTACCACGTAGTTCAAAACTGAAAGAAAGGTCAAGAAAGGGAAACAGAAACTGGGGAAAATTTTGGAGAAGCCTTTTATCTCTACCTTCTATGTGTATAGTTTTTGTCCTTTCTTATTTTTATTATACAGGCTGCTGTGGATCGAACATTCCCCCAAACTCAATGAAGCTTAATTTCCATGTAACTGTTGAGGGTGGGAAATTCTATTATGATAGTTGAAAGGTGGGGCCTTGAAGAGATTAGATTAGAGTAGATTGTGAGGACCATGCCATAGTGAATGGATTAATCCATTTGGTGGTTTAATGGTGGTCGTGGGTATGATTCTGATGGCCTTTAAAGGAGAGCACATGAGAAGCTCGCTCTTTCTCTGCTTCTGCCACTGCCCCATGTGGTACCCTGCATCACTGCGTAGTCACCCCAAGAACAAGGCCCTCACCAGATATGCTGGCCCTCACCAGTCACCCTGGACTTTGAACTTCCCAGCCTCTGAAACTGTAAGCAATAAATATTGTTTCATTACAAATTACCCAGTTTGGGGTAAGTCTGTTATAAGCAAAGGAAATGGACTAATACACAGGCCAGAGATTGTTCCTGAGAAATTCTCCCTCACCTGGAAGGAGCAGTAAGTGTCACAGCTGTGTACTGTCTCAGCTTCCCAAACTTCCTTATTTGCATATTTCCTTAATGCACACATCAGACCACATTGGGATGGCCTATTTTTGTCTTCCCTGTTGAACTGTACATGCCATGAGGACCTTACTCATCCTGCTCATTGGTGAATCTCCAGTAATCTGCACATGGAAGATGCTCAATAAATATTTACAAAGGAAAGAAATGTAGGAGGGAGGAAGGGAGCTGGAGGGGAAAGGAACCTAAAGAGGAAAGGGAGGAAGGAAATGACAAAGGATTTCTGGGAAATTTTGCCCAGGAGGTAGGACACTACGATGGAAAAAGCAAGGAGGGGAATGACACAGAGAACAGAGCAGCTAACACGTAATTCATCCAGGCCGGGAGTCTTGAATTTGTTGCAAGATCTGCCTCTTCTTTTATATTCACCTCAGTATCATGGGTTTCAGCTCATCGTTGACGATGTTAGATCTCACTTTTCAGTGTGATGATAATCATGTTCCTTCATCCTGGGTAGACCAAAAACCCATGTAGCATGATGACTAATGATGCAACACAGGAGATAAGCTCTGGCATCCAAGAGAAAAGTGCATAGGAGTGCAGAGGTGAGGAAGACGGATGGGTGTTGGTGAGGTCAGGGGAGTCTCCACAAAGGAGGGTGGAAGAGGTAGCCCAAAAGAGGTAATGACAAAGAGCAAGCAAAGGAGAAAAAACGGGGACCTCAGCTGTCAGCCTCATAGAGGCTGACCCTCAAGGCTGCCTCAATGATTATGAAAATGAAATAATGATAATAATGGCTAACGTCGGGCATTTGCTTTGAGCCAGGAATTGTGCTGTGTTTAACAATATATTAACTTCATTAGTATATATTATAACTCTATAAAAATATATAATGCATATATATAATAATAGTTGTGTTATAAAACACAGCTATTATTATACTTATGACCATTTTATAAGAAGGAACCATGTCACAGAGGGGTGAGGTAATTTGTAATCACTTTCTTTAAATGGCAGAGCCAGGACATGGAGCCATGTAGTCTGGCAGACAAAGGGGTATATAGTTTGTCCTGGAAAAGTGCAGACTCTGAAGCCAGATATGTTACAGAACATAAAATTAGAAACTTCAATACCTTGGGCTTATATAGGGAAACAGGGAGAAGCAAGAAAAGTTGCTCCCACAAATTAGGATAAGAGGTGGTAGATGAAACGGATAAACACTTATTGAGTGTCCTCCTGACCTCAAACCCCTGTTCCCTCCGCTAAACTCTGACACAGGGACAAAACTACTCACTCAAATTTACCTCCTCTCCAAGTCGAGGGGATTTCCAAATTGTATGCCCATTAGTCCAGAGAGAGAAAGTTTCATAAAGGAAGTGATGTCCACTGTGGAGGAGCCTGGAGGTGATGTCTTGCCTGCGCACCCAGCAGGACCAGCCCTGCCTTGAGGTGCGCAGTGAGATGTTTAAGGACCAAGTTTCTTCTTCCCTTGAATCCCCATGGCTGATCATAGCCCTGTTCTACAGGTCAGGATCCTGCTCTCTTCTCATTGAATGAATCCGTGAACGTAATCAGACAGAGAACCTATGTGGATAGCATCATCCTTTTGGGTGGGATTCATCTTCCCGCATTGTAAAGTGTGTGCAATAATGAGAGAGGTTGTGAATTGGAAGCTGTGTTGTGCCAGCCCAGATGCTCCTCCAGGACTGAGGAACCTCCTCTGCCACTGCAGGGGGTGTTGTTGACATACTGCCCATGGCTGTCAGCCTTTCTGGGAATATCCTGGCTAAAGAGAACTTCTTCACCTGGGGCAGCTTCATATCCAAATACTGACTGATGTACAGTTCAAAGGCCCTGCCCCATCTAGGGAACTCTGAAAGACTGTCCTTGCTCCAGAGCTCCTTGAAGGCATCTGAGACCTTGACTGAGACTATATAGCAGCTCAACTTCTCCCTCTGCCCAATCCTAGCTCTTCTGCTTACATAATTGTTGATTCCAAGAGTGCTCCTAATGAACATCCTGCATGCTCATCTCCATTTCAGAGTCTGCACCCCAGGGAACCCCACATATGATGGGATCTGATCAGATCATCTTTAGAGAAGAGAAGATAAGCCCTAGTTGCCTCTCAACTCCTAACCCCTAGAAAAAAGTAGCACATTTCTAAAGTGCATTTGAAAAGAAATACTTGAGATCTGGGGAAAACATAACTGCTGGCTTCCCCAATTTGAAATATATCTTGCTTTCTTTTTTTCTTTATCTCTGGTTCTCATGCAATTTCTTTCTATGCGAGGGGCTGAATGGTAGGACCATCTCTTGCACATCTTTGTAGCACCCCTGGTGCCCAGCAGAGATCGTAAGTGCTCAATTTCTGACTTAGTACTGTCATGTCCTCTCACCTTCACTAAATCCCAAATGCATTCATGTTTTTTTCTTGCCGACTTCCAATTCTTCATAAATAAATTACAAGCTAACGTGATTTGGGGGTGAATCATATAATAATCATTTTTATATGCCTTTTGGTAACTAGACCTGGACTTCCTGTGCTACCGACTTAGAAATCTTGGGACAGAGATTAGGTGCACTGAGTTGAATAGTGGCCCTAAACAGATATGTCCACGTCCAAATCCCTGGAACCTGTAAATCTTACATTATCTGAAAAACGGATCTTTTTCTTTTTTTTGCAAGGGAAAAGGGATCTTTGAAAATGTAATTACGTTAGAGATCTTGAGATGAGATCATTCTGTATTACTACATTTAATGACGGAAGAGGAGAAGACATAGAGACAGAAGAGGAGGCAGTGTGGTGACCATGGCAACAAAGACTGTAGTGATACAGCTGTAAACCAAGGAAGGCCTGACACCACCAGAAGCTGGAAGAGGCAAGACGCAGAATCTCCCCAGAGCCTTTGATGAAAGCATTGCCCTGCTGCCACCTTGACTTCAGATTTCTGGCCTTCAGAACTGACGGTGAGACAGTAAGTTTCTGTTGACATATGCACCCCAGTTTGTGGTCATCTATACTGCAGCACTATCTGGTGAAGTGGAAAATCCAGAGTGGGTTCTACCTATCCCATGAGATCCATATGTTGGGACTTGGATTCTTACTCCAGCAACTCCCAGACAGCCCCCTGTGTCTCTCCCATTGGAAATGATCTCGGCAGCCTGTTCATAGGTGGGGCATTGAGGTCACCCAGTAACTCTGCAGCAGTGACTGTGGAGCCTGTGACACAGCACTGGCCATGCCAGGGCCTGAGGAAAGGTCAAATACCCAGACACAGCAGAGGAAGGAGATGGAGCCTTGTTTGAGCAACTGTCCCAATATTTTATAAAGATTTCCTTGAATTAACAATACGACTGCTTAAAAACCCTCAGGAGAAGGCAGTACTATTAGATAGCAAATCATAGGTTTGTTAGAGTAGAAAGGAACTTTTAGCAACCATAGAGCAAGCTTCATTTTAGATGAGAAACCTGAGCCAGCAACATTTTGATGGGCTAAAACCATATATCTAGCAGGAGGCAGAGCCTGCAGCAGAACCCAGGACATTACTCCACCACGTCATACTGCTGTACATTCTTGGAGCATCACTCTTTTCAGTTGTCTTAGCATTTTTAAATTACCAAGAGAATTGCTTATCTCTGTATATCAAATGTGTTTTATAAAAGTCAAGTATTAGTCCTAAGTTTTAAAATAGCTGTGTTTTGGACAGATATTTAGAATTCCAAACCAGTTTTCATGCTGGTGACATTCAGCTAGATGGAAACTGAAGCAAACAAACAAAAGGAAGGCTTAGAGAACTGACCTCCCAGCTGCGCAGAGAAACGGCTTTGAGGCAGTTAACCCCAGCCAGGAAGAGCCGCGGCGAAACAGCGTGTCTACACCGTACACATACATATTCAGACGCTTTGTCAAAAAAGCCCAGTGCCGGAGCATTTCAATTAACAAAGTGGGATGGTTTACCTGATAAAATGCTCCCTGTGTGAGTGTAATTACATATTTATACCCCACAGAGATTTTTTAATTTCTGTTTGGTTTGTTTGCCTTGAAAGTGTTTGTCACTGGGAGTGTTCTTGATGTGCAATTTTAAAGCAGTGTTGGCCAACTGTGTGGCTTGTTTTCATTTTAGATTCATTACAATTTGAAGATGATGCTTTTCCCCCTGTATACACACAATATTGATACTGCCACAAGAAGACAATGCATCAAGGAACAGGACAAGCATTAAAGGAACACTGTCAAGTACATGCCTTTTGGTTCTCCCTTAGTAGTTTCTCTTTTTTAACCCACAGAGGCAACACATTGAATAGGAAATGCTTGACAATATGTTTTCTTTCTTTGCAAGTTTACTTGTTTCCCATCTTCTGCACATAAAGCTTTTCCTTCACCCACACAACCTCCATCAATACAGCAAATAAAGCTGAAGGAACGAAGGTCCTTCCTGTGGTTTTCCATCCTTCCCTTCCCTGGTGAATACACAAACACGGGGGTATGGATTGCTGATTAATTAAGGCTGCTTTCATTCCATCAATAAGCATCAGAGCCCCTGCTATGCCCCGGGAACCACTGCTTGGCTTTGGGAATAAAGAGATAAGTTGTTGTCCCTGATCTCATGGAGCCTATGTGCTAGCAGAGAAGCCAGGCATGGAAGGAAGCAATTACAGCCTAGCATAGCAAGTGCTGTAACCTGAGGTACAGTGGTGCCATCATGGAGGCAGGAATCAGTTCTGTCCAAGGCGGGCTTCATGGAGGAGGAGGTGGATCTGGAGGTGGGTCTTCAAGGGATCATCCGCAGATATGAGGGCTCACTAGTTACTCAGACCAGAGATAAAGCCCTGAATAAGACAATATGGTCCCTGCATTCATTCTTCCGGGAGGACACAGACATTAAGGAATAAAGGAGATAATTGCAGATTGCAATACGAGCTGTGAATGGAATAATGATGGATGAGACAGAGTGGCAAGCCCCTTTATGTGTCGGGAGGACACAGACATTAAGGAATAAAGGAGATAATTGCAGATTGCAATACGAGCTGTGAACGGAATAATGATGGATGAGACAGAGTGGCAAGCCCCTTTATGTGTGCTGGTCAGGGAAGTCCTGTCTGAAGAGTGGGTCGAGGCCAGAAGGATGACAAGGAGCTAGTCATGTGCAAAGCTCGGGGAAGAGCAAGTGTCAGGCCTGGGAAAGGCTGGAGTGGGAAGGAGCAAGGAGGAGCAGGTGTCGCTGGGTTCAGCAGGGTGGAGAGAGTAAGTCCAGCTGGAGCAGGGTCCTCGAGAGGCAATAGAAAATGCTAAGATAGGCTACATTAAACCTGTAGATTTGCAGGTTCTGCTACCTAACGTGCAGCAAAGTTTGATGACCACTCTTCTCCTTCCACTCTGGGTTACACAATTTTTTTTTTTTTTTTTTTTTTGTCTTTTTTTGTGTCCGGCAACGGATCGCAACCCTCAGTGTCGCGCCCGTACCGGACCGGGACCGGCAACGGGATCGCAACCCTCGGTGTTGCGCCTGCACCTCGCTCAGCCAGTGAGCGGGAACCGGTCTGTATGTGGGATCCGAACCCTCTGCGGGAGCGCCACCACGCTCCCAAGCGGTGCACTGTAGCAGTGCGCCACTGGGCCAGCCCCTGGGTTACACAATTTGTTTTCATATCAGGAGTGAGCGGGAACCGGTCTGTATGTGGGATCCGAACCCTCTGTGGGAGCGCCACCACGCTCCCAAGCGGTGCACTGTAGCAGTGCGCCACTGGGCCAGCCCCTGGGTTACACAATTTGTTTTCATATCAAGTAATCAGATTTTAGCTAACCTTTCCCTTTGTTCTGCTTCTGACTGTACCACACGCCAGTCTGTTCTCCACACTGGCACCAAAGTTACCTGTCACAAATGCCAATCAGATCACATTACACCATGATCATAATCCTTTATCAGGATTGCCTGGAGAATAAACTCTCCCGACAGGATCCCCACCTTCCTCTCTGCCCCATGTTCTGGGTCAAATGACCTAGAGATTCCTATTTCAACCTTTTGTGCTTTGCACAGCCATTTCTACTCAAATGACCTTCCTGCCACTTCCCTCAGTTAAATATTTTTCAACTGTTTGAGCTTCAGTGTGCATGCAAACCCCATTTTTCCAAAGCAAGCTTGCTGGGTTCTTCCTTCTGCTATCTTGTGTACAATCATGCTTGTCTTAGCTTGGGTTGCTATAACAAATATACCATGGACTGTGTGGCTTAAACAACAAACATTTATTTCTCACAATTTTAGAGGCTGGGAAGTCCAAGATCAAGGTGCCAGCAGATCCTGTGTCTGGTGAGGGTTTGCTTCTTGGTTTGCAGGTGGCTGTCTTCTCATTGTATCCTCACATGGTGAAGAGCAGAGAGAGAGAGGAAGCAAGCTCTGTTCTGTCGCTTCTTATAAGAACACTATTTCCATGCATGAGAGCTACACCTTCATGATCTAATTACCTCCCAAAGTCTCCACCTCCTAATGCCATCACAGTGAGAATTGGCTTCAGCATTTGAGTTGAGAGGAACACAAACACTCAATCCTTAGCAATACTCCAGCACTTATTCCACTGTGTTTGGGGCAATCATTGGTTCACATTGATCTTTCCTTTGCTTAACTGCAAACTCTTCAAAAACAGTGATTACGTGCTATTTATTTTTATATTCTTGGCACCTAATATGTTTTTTGAAACATAAAATTATGCCAATTCAGTTTGTAAAAGATCTCTGAATTTCCAACATGTCATATTCACAGGATAGTGTCTTTTTGTGTGTCCGGAAGAGCCACATCCAATAGGGACTCAACACAAGCCTTTTCCTGGCTACTCAATATCTGGGCCCTGAGTGAATTGCTTCTTAGGGAATCGCCTTTAAGAACAAGAGCTTTGGTTGCTTTCTAACTGTTGTGCCTGCCCATGGTACAGGTCCTCTCTCTGGGATCCAGTATCTAGATTCTGCCACTGACTGTCATTGTGATCTTAAACAAATTATCCTCTGTTGTGTGGCCCCTGATGTCCTAATTTTCCTAAACTGATGAAATGAAAGAAACTTTTCATTTCTTTTCACAATACAGTGAACTTGCTATTGGACACATCAATAAGCTCATGCTGGATCCTATGGAATCGAATCAAAGATTTCATCACTATTCATTGTACACTGACATAAAAACTATCCACAAAATAAACATGAATGCCATAACACCGAGGTCCAGTGTTCGGATCCCTGTGCCAGCCAGCTGCCCAAAAAAAAAAAAAGTATGCCAAAGAGTAAACAAATGTTTATTTCTTTGAGTTGGGGTGTTAAGCAGGGGCCCCTCTTGATGAGATCGTATTCTGGTGCTGTGGACACCTGCAGCCTAAAGCACACATCTGTAAAGTATATCAGGAACATAATTGGATACTAACTCGTAACAATTTTGGAGCTGCCCCTCTTTCTTCTAGGCAGTCCTCATTGTTCTCAAAATTTCACCCCATGCTGCTTTGCCTTAATTATTTTTAAATCATATTCAATCAGTCAACCACTCAGTAGGAAGGACTGAGACACTCTTATGTACCCAGTGTCATGTCCTGGTAGATCTCCAGGTAAGGGAATAAGAAAAGATCTAAGTAAAAGAGGCATGGGCAGGAAGGGTGGTGCCAGTCGGAGTACAGATATTGCCATAGGGCAGCAGTCTGCATGACACCCCAGAAGGGTGACTTACTGAGGAAATCAAAGAATCCCATGGCATAAACCTTGAGAACCACCGTAGAGCAAGCTCAAGGCTGTGCATCGTCTCACCCTAGGGACTTGGAGAGCCACATGGAGAATGCTTCTGGGGAGACAGAATGGTGGCGATGTGGACAGAAGAGAGTACAGAAAAGGGTAGGTCAGAACAATGCAACTCTGCAGGCCAATCAGAATTGTTACTTTTTAATGGTCTCTTGAAAGTTTGTCATATACCACATTTTCCGTATCCACTCATCCGATGATGGACATTTGGGCTGATTCCAACTCTTGGCTATTGTGAAGAGTGCTG
>NW_007726246.1:663496-672814 GCF_000696425.1 Galeopterus variegatus
ACATAATAATCAACTACATTGTATATTAACAAAATAAAAATAATAAAAATAAATAAATAAATAAAAATAAAATGTCTTTAAAAAAAAGTTTGTCATAAAGCTAGACTATATGGTAGCAATTAATAGCTAAGATTTATTGAGCATTTACAATATATTCTGCACCACTCTAAACATTGTACACACATTAACTTATTTTCTCCTCACAGCAGCTCTGTGAGGTGAGTACTATATTGTCCCCATTTTTAAGTGGGAAAATTGAGGTACAGAGATGCTAAGTGACTGTCCAAGGACACACAACCAGTCAATAATAGAACTGAGACTTGAAACACCTACTGAACCATACTTACCCTCACTGACATGTTAGGATGATGTAATTATCCACATTGTCACTCATAATCCAGTCCTCTCCTTTACATTTTACTCACGTTGGGCCACCATTTCAGGAATGTAATTGATGTTTCCTAAGGAGAAGTTAAATATCAAACATTCATTCTCTTTAGGTATCCTGTTTCCCCAATTCAAGTATAAAATTTAGAAACCCATAGCCCTCCACAGAAATAAAAGTCCACATTCCATGCATGTCCATTTGTTTTGAATTTCCACTGGCTCTAGGTATAGGATTTTCCCCACTGGCTCCAATTCAAGATGTTCAGTGATCTACCCACTACTGTGAAGAGTCAACTTAAGGTCTCTCCTCTTGGTATGCAGGCTATGAAGTAATTTTACCTGGTAGTGTGTGAAGTTCAAATGCTTGGGAAGTTTGCTGCATAAATCAATAAATAATAATAGTAATTGCATATTTATCCACTAGGCCACCTGCAATAGTCGTGTGATTTTACTGTGCCTTCAGGGAAATGCAAGGTTTTCATTTTCTCTCTTTTTTGGAAGGAAGCATACTGCTGAGACTATTAGAGAAAATGCAAATCTCCTGGCTGTTTGGGAAGGCTCCAAAAGAGTGAAAGTGAGCAGTTGTTACCAGCAGTGTTTGGATGAAAATGCAAAATCTTTGTCTTTAAAAGTGTTTATTTAACTGCGGAGAGTTTACACAGCTTGTGGAGAATTATAGGGGAAGAAATTACGTTTCGCTTCCACCATCATGGGTTTTCTCCACCTGCCAATTGTCCCCACTTCAGTCTGCTGGGGCATTAGTGATACTCAAAATGATCAGAAAGAAATACCAACATTTTCTAGTAAGATGCAGAAGAATGCAATTGGCTCAAAATGAGGAATTTGCATCCCTTCTGGCCTCCGTACATTCAGAATAATTTCTTCTAAAATAAGTTTGCTGATCAGATTTATGTTCTGCCTTTTCCTCTGCCATTGCTAATGAATAGGGCAGAGAAAGTTTTTAAACCACTGACAGAACCCTGCTCCCTATAAATGCTCTGTAAATATTTTCTGAGTAAATTTTTAAAAGTAAATGGTAATATAATTTTTAAAAGTGATTATATAAATTCAATTAATGATTAATGATCAATTAATAGGTTNCCTTTTCCTCTGCCATTGCTAATGAATAGGGCAGAGAAAGTTTTTAAACCACTGACAGAACTCTGCTCCCTATAAATGCTCTGTAAATATTTTCTGAGTAAATTTTTTAAAGTAAATGGTTATATAATTTTTAAAAGTGATTATATAAATTCAATTAATGATTAATGATCAATTAATAGGTTTACTTACATTCTTTTGAGGGGGGAACCTTCACTGACAGAGATATCCTCCTCCCTAAACTTTTCCCTGCTTTCAGCCAACTCTAAATGTGGGTGCCACAAGTAGATGCTCATTGATAATGAGTGAGCCACAGAGCACCTGAGTGGCTGCTTCGTTCCAAGTTTCCAGAATCTAAGTGATAATACCCCCATTAACACTTTGTTCTCATAATACAGAAACTGTAGATCTTAGAAAGGCATATCTACTCCTTATCCTATCAAGATGATAATCTGACCAAAAAGAAAGATAAAAACTGTCGAGCTCTTTTACCTGCCCATAATCCTGCCAACTGGGCCAATTGTCAAGCTAGGGCTGNCCAGACTGGGTCACAAACCCTTCACACGACAGGCTGGGTCACCAGACTCCTCACACGCAGGTCTTTGAGCTAGGTAACCTGCCAAAAGGTCCTTGGAGACATAGGTTCAAGAGCATGGCTGCGCTCAGCTGACGCCTGAGGCAGTCAACGCCAGCCAAGTCGCGGCTGCACGCATGTGCACTAACTCCACCCACACACAACTTATTTACAAAGGATGCGCCACACCACCCCCAACCAGACCTAAGGCGAGGGGGCCTGATTATTCTATTTTCCCAACACAAACACATCATGTTAGATTGTCAAATTGCAGTTTATAAGGCCTCTGCTGGTTCCTAAGCCAGATCACGAGACTCATGGGGGGAAGATTTCTTAAGCTCATGATTCTTGGGTCCACCCTCAAAAAAATCTTGATGAGACTTGGTGACCTATATTTTTTAAAACTTTCCCAGGTAATTCTTGGGATCATCCATGCCTGGGAACTATTTCTTCACATTGCAACAGTGTGCACATTCAAGCACATGTAATATTTAGATGGCAAATACCAATAAGTGAAGTACAGGTGTATTATAAAGAATATATTCAGTTTTCTGTGGAGCAGATGCTTAGCTGACTAGGATGCTGCTGATGAGATTCTTGATTTCACTCATCTTATGTTGATTGTTCTGCAATGGCCTGGAAAATAACTGAGTTGTTTTGAAATAAGCACCTTTATATTCTATCAAGGTCAAACCTTTTACTTGATGTACTTAACTAACCATGTAAAATATTACATCAGCAAGCCTACAAGGCACTTAGAGATATATTCACATTTGCATAATGTCCTCTGTAAGTTAGTCTTTGGTCCTTAAGGGTGTTTAGAATAACTGCATGCAAGAATATACTTAATCCAATCTCATTTTAGCTTTTGCTCTTTTAAGATTTCAAAATTAATAAATCCTCCTGATACTCCAAATTACCATGAGCTTTTATAAGCATAACTTTGTAACTTTAACCCATTTATGAACATACCCCACAGGCAAATGTACTAATGAATAAGAAATAACATTAGAAGTTTAAAAGATGGTCTCTTTATGAAGTAATGTAAGAAAATCCTGTTAGCTGGATCAAGTACAAAAGTGCGATTTCTTAAAAAATAGAAAATCCGTCACAAAATTACATGTAATTACAATAACCAAAGGATAGAAAGTAAGAATAGTTGAAGTACCATGCATTACTTAACTTAGTACATGTTATCACTTGCTTGCATATGGATGAAAGCAGAAAAAAAGGAATTGACACAAACTCTCCGCCCATAGCTAAAGAAATTGTGGTATTTTGTACCTGACTTCCTTGTATGTGAATTCTTGACCAAAGCTGTCAACACATCTGATAGGTAGACTATGCTTCAAGTTCCTTCAGCCATTACCTACTGGTCCCCTCTCCTCTTCAACCCCCTTCTCACTGCCTACCTTACTCTGAGATTACACTATAGAATAAAATCAGTGTTAGCGGTCTCCTTCAGAGGTGAAGGAAATGCTAAAATTAGTTTCAACAAATTAGACCTCTCCTTTAGTCAGGTCTACAAGATTAAGAGCCATATATTATCATTATAAGTACACTTCCAAATTATTTTGTAGTGATTTTATTCAATTTGTTGGTACTAAATACTATATTGCAAAACTGCCTATTACACATACCTCTAGTTTACTGATTAGGATCCTGGGACACAGAGGGGATAAACCACTTGCCCAGTGTCACACAGCTAGTGCCTGCCTGAGCAAAAAATAGAATTTAGATGTGAGATTCCAATCTTATTTGGTTCACTGAGGTGATATCTAAAAAGAGAATGATGTATTGCCTTTAAGAATTTGAAAGGAAGATGGTAAAGAGCAAGAAATGACATTATTTGAAAAGCTGTGAATAGCATAAGAACCATCAGAGTTTTGAGGGCAGAATGTCTAGTGTGTTACCTGCAGCTGAGAGCTCCGGGATCGGCCTGGCACTGGAGAAGCAGTGACCTGCTGGATGTTTCCAGATGTGAAAGTGGAGGCTCACTGCTGCAGGTCATTCCTGGAGCAGGCGCTCTCTAACGTGGCCGACAACCTTCCTGGCAGAAATCAAGTTTCTATACTTCCCGTTTTAAGTAAAGACAAAACGTGAGCAAAAACTTATGTTCAAAAGCTGACTGCAGACTTACATATTTGGTGAAGAATTAGGAATGACTCAAATATCCAGCAATTGGAAAACAGTGAAATAAATAGTGATACTCTTATATTCATGTGATAAACTAATGTCATGGCAAGTATTTTCTGTATAATACTGTATAAAAAAAGATAACATAAATTTATCCAGTAAAATGATCCCCACTGAAATACATTAAATCGTTAGCAATGACTTCATCTCAGAGTGGTAGTGTTATGACGGGGTTTAGTTTTCTGTCATTTTTTATACTTTCCAAATTATCCCAAATAAATATGTACTACTTTTATAATCAGAAATACAACACACTTTTAAAAATTACCATACCAGATTCTTTTACACTGTTGATGGAAAGATGAATTAGTATTGTCATCTAGTGTGCAAAGATATATGCAAGGATGTTCATTGTAGCATTATTTGTAAAAGCGAAAAATTAGAGAAAACATAAATATCTATCTGCCAGTAGTGTCAAAGCAACCATTTTTTTGCTTCTCTTTGTGTTTCCACTCATGGTCTCAGAGTTCTCATGAGTTAGTGGTAACTGAAGAATATTTTATAAGTTTAAGCAATCCATATTACTCTTGAATTTGAAGATTTAGATAACAATATGTAATAAAGATTCTTTGCATGGTTTTATTTTTACAAAATGACTTAATAAAATTGAATTAATTTTTAGAAAATTAAATAAAAATTGGTATAAAATGTCACCTGTATCTAAGCACTTTTGCTTTAAAATGTTGGTATTCATTCTTATTAGTACTCTAACTTGTAACTCTTATAGATAAGCTTAAATATTTTAGAGAAAAAGAACTTTTTTGAAGACATTAAAAATAATTTTTTATTATTCATGAAAAATTATAATTTTTCAAGGTTTACTTTTACTTAATTATATTTTTGCTGAAAATAATTTCAAATTTTGTGTATTTAAATTCAATTACATTTTATTTTTTAATCCTTTAGATAGTTACTATTAACAGACTACAAATAGTGTGAAAATCTTGATTATAACAACATAATTGGCAATTTTGTTGAAAAGAAGGCAAGAAAAATAAATTTTATTAAATACATATATAATAATTTATGAAATATGTATATCTTTATTTAGTCACTCATCTAAACATTGCCAGCACACCAAGAGTACTCCCAGACAGGCAATTATAATTAAATTCAGTTGTCTGAAATTTTGCCAACTTTCAATCATATATAAATCATAGCTTTAGCCATATTTTTCTATAGTGTTATTATGAAGATATTATTTTTCAAGGAAAAAAGAGACTAAATTTAGTAGTTTATATGCTTGATTTTTAAAAGCTTTTAAATATTTAGATATAGAGCTTATAAGCTCGATAACTTTTAAATATTTAGATGTAGAGTCTATGGGCCACTATTTTACTTTTGCCCTGGGCCTCTCAAATGATATGGGCAGTGCTGGTTTCAAGAGACATTAAAAAGAACATTTTTTTTTCTTTTCATGTGGAGCAGAAGAAATGGAATTGTTAAGGATAAAAGATTGTAAATCTTGTGGTCCAGCTGACAAGAAGGAAGTTGGAGAGGGCAGCTGAATCCATCTGTCCTTTCACAAATCCTGCTGAGTTTGAGTGGTCGTGATCGGTCACAAATCTGAAGGCATGATCTGAGGAACTACAAATTCAAAATCAGTACCACCAGCCAGGAGTATAATAAATAGAAGGACGAACCTGGCATCTCTGAACACCACCTCTGAGCCATCCCTGTGAGGACAGCACTTGTACTGCAGTCCCTGAGGGGCAATGGCCTGAGTGAGCAGACACTGTGTGGGGTCGAATCAGATGAAACTGAGATTTCAGAAACACAGGCATTATTTCAGAACCTCATTCACATGTGCCAGAAGCAAACTTTATTAAATGAAATCTCTAGATCTTTTCTGTTACGTTTCTCATTGCTAGCCTACACACCTGGGCATTGTCTTACACTGTGTGGGACTTGACTGACCTCATTTTCATGTTCCTCTCATTTTGTATCGAGGCTACATTTTTCTCTTAGGTCACCTAAGACTTTGGGAAAAGGGACCAACCACTCTGTCTGCTTGGCTTCAATTCTATGACTTCCATGACTCAACTGGTCACTGTTTTTCCTCATTACATTCACCCCCAGGTGGTCATGGCCAATGGCCATGGCGGCAGCACATGGACCCTTCTCATGTCCTTAGTCTTACTGGTCTGACCCATCTCAATTTCCCCTGGCTCTGCCATATGGGAGGCAGGTCTGGATATGGTCCCTGCTGATTTGAGTAGAGAAAAGAAGAGGATCTCAGCAAAGAACCAGGAGGAAGACTACCCCCACACACACACACACAGACAACCTAGACCTTTCCTTCCTGTCAGATTCCTTCCTCTGCTCTCCCCAACCACTCCCACCACCTAAGTTTTCAGGAATTTTCTGGGCCTGGAGCAATGCTTTCTGTAACTTTGACCCCACGTGGCTAAGTCTTTTAATGCTTTTAACCCTTTTATAGACTGTCCTATTCACTGTCTGAGGTTAAGATGTTACATTCCTAACCCCTACCCACATTCAATTTATGTTATTTTTTAAACTCAGTTCAAGTCACCTGATCATGTCTGGGATAAGACTTCTTAAGGTGAGCACTCCTGGTCTCCACCCCACTCTTCCACCCACCCACCCACACATATCACCCCTCACCAGCTGAAAGAATGTTGTCCATTTCTCTCCACATTCTCCTCTAAGCACAGTTTGGCTTTTGTCAAACCAGTTCGGGCTCTTTGTGAGACAGAATTTGAGGAATGAGTGGACAGAAAGAGGAACCAAAAGAAAGAGGAAAAATGGGAAAGAATCCTGCTCTCAGGGCAGCTTCTACTACTCTCCTCTGTTGTTAAAAATCTAGGTGATGGGTAAAGCTGAAAGGAATTTTTAAAAAAGAAGCCTGAGTGATTTGATTGGTCTACACAATGAAGAACAGAGAAAACAGGGAGGAGGGGACACGGAAAGAACCACAGCTGAGCTGTCTAGAAGATTGTTTCTGAGGGAGGCTGGGAAGCAATAGTCTCTAGAACTGCTACAGGCTGTGGAAGAGGCAGAAGGGGAGAGGGGCTCTTAGTCACTGTGGGATATAAAATATACCCTTCAGATGTTCTTTAAGTGTTGCAGTTCAGAATTAGGGTTCCTTTAACTTCTTGTGGTTGCTGGACTTTTCAAAATGGAATTCCACACAGCGACTAGGGCCTTAGATTATATTTAAATTAAATAATGACATGGCCTCTAGTTGGAAAGGCATTATCAAGTCCCATTTTACATTCCACAGGGTGAAGCCCCTCCAAACAGAAGAAGGAGCTGGGGCAAAGGCACAGAGATAGTTCAGGCAACAATAAAACTCTGAGTTGGCCTAGAGATGGGTCTCCAACACCTCAGATGAACTCAACATTTCCCATTGACAGGCTTTCCTTCTTTTTTCCTCTTGGGAATCTTTCAGAGCCATTTTCAAATGTTTATTTTCTTACTTTCCAAGAGGAAAGAATGAATTTCCAAATGATGGCCTTTTTCTACCTAAAAAATTTACTATAGGAGGGCTTGCAACATTTTATTTCTTGGCCTGGTGATAGATCCACAATTGTTCCTTATGATAGTTCATTGATCTGAATGTTTTTTATTTTTGTGTTTTCAGATATATGTGTGTATTTCACAACAAAAAAAATTAAAATGATCAAAAGCATTTATTTCTGCTGTGAACATGCTAATAATAGAAACTCAGAAGATGGTGGAATAGACGGTCCCCAGCATCACTCTCTCTCACAAATCAACCAATTTACAACTTGAAAAAGCAACAACAGCCAAGCTTGGGCTGCTAGAGCTCAGGGGAAGAGGAGGAGAGACCTATGGAGCATATGAAGGTGGGAGAAGCCATGATGAGAGAAAGAAAAAAACAATCCGATCATTTCGAATCCCAGCTGCTTCCAGGTTGGAGCTGCTGAGCACATGGAGCAGGAGCCGGCAGAAGCCGCAGCTGTGCCCTTCAGATGGAGTTACTTGGAGGTGGTAGGGGAGAAGAGGGCCTTGGTGACCCTCAGGCCAGCAAGACCACTAATAGGGTTCCTGTGGACCCACATAGGAGCGAGGAGCCACAACAACTGAAAAAAAGGAGCCACTCAGAAGCCTGTGAGGCATCACAACCGACCAGCACAGGGCCCTTCCCATGGGATGTGTTTGAAGCACAGGCGGTGAGGGAGACAGGCCCACCAGGGGACCACTGGGACACAGCAAGGACAGCTGACCTGCCCCCCAGTCAGTGTAGGACCACTCAGCGGAGACTGGTCAAGAATATAGAACTGCAGCGGGTGCAGTTTGACGAAAAGACTCAGGCCCAGACCACAGTTTCTACACAACCCAGGTGCACCAGATTTCTCTAGACCCAGAAGTACCTATAAAGTCAACCATTAAAACCTGAGCTGCACAAAAGCCTTCCCCAGGGAATCAGCAGCAAAGCAGCAATTTAGCTGAATCACAGAGCTCAAGTACTGGTCCCCACAGGAAATTCCCCCATTTTAGAAGTAGGCAAAGGACAACAAATTAGTTCCAGCACAGAGTTTAAGTGGTGGGAACTGCAAATAATCCAACACAGAACTGAAAGAAAAAACAAAGTCCCACAACCAGAGACAAAGTTTGACATTAACTAGTAAAGGCCTCATTTCACCAAAGACCACCTATAACACCTAGAAGTACCGGAAGTCCCCTGGGCTACCAAGCCAGAAAGGGGGGAGGGTCGGGGGCCTCAGCTATGCCCCCTGACACCCATAACAGTCCCAAGGGTGGGGGCTGAGGGTCTCGGCCACACCCCCTGACACACGCAGCCAGCACAGCGATGACCACCAAGCCGCAGCAAGTAGGGCCTCCGGTTCCTGAGCTGAGGTGGTAGGGAGCAAGGGCTTTTGCCACACCCCCTTGACATCTGCATCCAGCCTGGCAATGACCAAGCCACCACTGGAAGCCCCCTGGTGCCACAGGCTTCAATTTGCCCCTCCTCCTTCCTCCTTCTTCTGTCATATTTCCTTCCCCTTCCCCTCTTCCCTCCCTCCCAACTGCTCTGCAATGTCATAGAATGTAAAAAAATAATATTAATAAAAATT
>NW_007726246.1:673466-674564 GCF_000696425.1 Galeopterus variegatus
CCACCACTGGAAGCCCCCTGGTCTCCCCTGTGGGAATGAGGGGGGTGCCACAGGCCTCAATTTGCCCCTCCTCCTTCCTCCTTCTTCTGTCATATTTCCTTCCCCTTCCCCTCTTCCCTCCCTCCCAACTGCTCTGCAATGTCATAGAATGTAAAAAAATAATATTAATAAAAATTTTTAAAAAGAAAGAAAAAGGAACTCAACTTAAAATGTTGGGAAAAGTAAAAAATACCTATATTTTCTTTAATAATTTCAGAGTTGGAAAACAGCTTCTAAGTTTGGAAACACCTAGGTTTTCATATTTACTATTCCTTTCTCACCTAGTCAAGAACATCCAGGTCTGGCCGGTTAGCTCATTTGGTTAGAGTGTGGTGTTGATAACACCAAAGTCAGGGGTTTGGATCCCCATATTGGCCAGCAGCCACACACACACACACACACAAAAATCCAGAAAAAGACTGATTCATTTCAAAACTACTCTTTATAACACGTTTATAATATAAAAATCCTAGAAATAATTTACCAAATCCTACCCTGCTCCATTTTTCTCACTTTACTATTAAAATGCATTTATATTTTAAACATAATGTGATCTAGATATTTGCTTATAATTCTGCCATGTTTATTGTTTCAAGTGTGAATTTCCATCTGTCAGAGAGTTTGAAATCAGATTCCAAAACAGGAAGCCTAACCCTGAACAAGAACCCATCATTTTTCATGAGGATATAATCCAGTTCTAGAAGTAGCCACAGTTTAAGTATGCCAGATTTAGGGATAAAACTCCTTTTGGTCTGTAGAGAGGGTTGAAATTTTAATCAACTGTTTTCTAGCTCATAGAATCCCATATGGTGTTGGGTCATTTTGAACATGGGAATGCTTTGACATTGTACGTCACTTTTGTTTCTCCCCCTAAAGTAAAGCCACAACACCCTCTGTACGAGGAGCTGCATTGGGAGGAAGCCGCTCCCAAGAGCCCGTTGATATCTGCTGGCAAAGCTCCCCAAGCAAGTCATGCGTGAGTAGTCTCCTTGCTAATGTTTTGGCATGTCATGATTATGCACTGCTAAGTCTTTGTCAGGAATAAACCTGTTGCCAATG
>NW_007726246.1:674578-697426 GCF_000696425.1 Galeopterus variegatus
TTCATGAGGATATAATCCAGTTCTAGAAGTAGCCACAGTTTAAGTATGCCAGATTTAGGGATAAAACTCCTTTTGGTCTGTAGAGAGGGTTGAAATTTTAATCAACTGTTTTCTAGCTCATAGAATCCCATATGGTGTTGGGTCATTTTGAACATGGGAATGCTTTGACATTGTACGTCACTTTTGTTTCTCCCCCTAAAGTAAAGCCACAACACCCTCTGTACGAGGAGCTGCATTGGGAGGAAGCCGCTCCCAAGAGCCCGTTGATATCTGCTGGCAAAGCTCCCCAAGCAAGTCATGCGTGAGTAGTCTCCTTACTAATGTTTTGGCATGTCATGATTATGCACTGCTAAGTCTTTGTCAGGAATAAACCTGTTGCCAATGTTTGTTGTTCAAGCCTGTTGTTATTAATTTTCTTTCTTCCCCACCCCTATAGCAGTTGCACTGTATTGTATGTGGTAAGGAGAAAGAGTAAGGAAGCTGAAGATTGCTGTCCTTCCCATTTGCTTGCAAGAGCAAAGGAGATGAGGTACAGGAGAGGGAGAGGAGGCTGTATCAAACCACCTCCAAAAAGTAAGTTCACTGGGGTGAATTCCTAAGTCTAAAGCAGTTGTACTCCACTCTGGCTGCACATTGGAATCACCAGAGGAGATTTAAAAAGACTGATGTCTGGCCCCTCCCTCCCATGTTTAAATGTGTCTGGGGATAGACTGAAGTGTCAGGAATTTTTAAAGGTTTCAAGATGGTGTTGATGTGGAATCGAGATTGAGAACCACTACTCTTGACTCAGTGA
Organism: Galeopterus variegatus; assembly: GCF_000696425.1. Classification (NCBI taxonomy): domain Eukaryota; kingdom Metazoa; phylum Chordata; class Mammalia; order Dermoptera; family Cynocephalidae; genus Galeopterus; species Galeopterus variegatus. The sequence continues at coordinate 675,372 of NW_007726246.1, forward strand.
ACCATCCCTACAAGGATCTGCTCTTAAATCATTCCTTATCTTCCACTCAGACTCATGGGATTGCCACCTCGCACACATCATGGGATCTTGTGACATTAGAGCCATCCAGGAGCTGCAGGATCAGCTAGTCTCAGCCTCTTTTGAGGCAGCTGTGATGTGGCACAAAGCACACTGGATTTAGGTCCCAGGACTACACTCTTTTGCTTCTAGTTAAGTAAACTATGGCAAGTCATGATGTCTCTCCCAATCCCTTTTCTAAGATACTGGACCTTTGGGAAATTCAGTGACCATTACGAAGGCACCTAACTCAATTTCAGGCACACGGCAATGCATAGCTGCTCAATAAATATCTTTGTCTTTGTTTCTGTTTTTATAGATGGAAGCACTGCACCCCAAAGGGGTAAAGTTATTGCCCAGAGCTCTTTCTGTTATAACTGATGCTGTCAGCTGATATCTCGCTTGGGTGTTGGTGTTTTTTGTTTGTTTGTTTTTTTAATTGGACCAAGTGAAAACACATCATTTTTAACTCTATCCATTGGTCGATCATTCCTCATTCCCTTCCCCCGCCACCATACCAATATACATACTCACAAACTTGGTTCAAGAGGATCTAGAATATAGGAGCAAACAGAAATGTTAATGCTGCCTCAGGATTTCTAGGGCTGGGACTGCTCACCAAATCCCAGCTCTGAAACTATGCCACTTTGGAGTCCCAGACAATCTATCTACATCTCTTCTGCTATCTCCTCCATCGACGAAATGGAAAAATTCCACCAGAGATTAATTCTGCCTGCATGGCACTTTAAAGATTAAAATGCACTACATAAAAAAGCAAAGCATTATCCATAGGGAGGACTAGGAAAATCACCAAGGGAAGAGGTAATAACAAGTGAATCACCATAAGGTAAGCATTTACTAAAAACAAGCTACACGATTGCTATAAACTTTGATTTCCTGTCTTGATCCCTGGAGTATCTGTAGTTTGCCTGATTGAGATTTAACTAATATCAAAATTTCAGGCAAAGCTGCTGTGTTTATATAAAAGGGCAAGTCCATTTTTTAAATCAGAAAAATCCGAGATAAGTTAGTTCTTAGATGAACATTGGGGTGTATTTCTGTCTCTCTCTCTTCTCTCTCTCTCTCTCTCATTTGTTGATCTTCACATTCAAACATGTCACAGTTGATGGTGTCTTCAGCCATGTATGGATACAGCTAAATGTCTACCTGTGAAAAGAAGCTTTTTCTCTGCTGACAAAAATGCTCAGGAGCCATGAAATTGTTCAAAACCAGAAAACACTATGAGGTACCAGTATAGACTCTTGTCCTTTACTGATGCCCAAAAAGATTCCAAAATTCCCCAAATTATCCAATTTTGGTTAAGTACATGCTAAATCAGGTACATGTTTTCTAGACAACCGCAAAATCCACTAGGAGAATATTCTTACAGAAAACACTATGAGGTACCAGTATAGACTCTTGTCCTTTACTGATGCCCAAAAAGATTCCAAAATTCCCCAAATTATCCAATTTTGGTTAAATACATGCTAAATCAGGTACATGTTTTCTAGACAACCGCAAAATCCACTAGGAGAATATTCTTTCCTTGGTATTATAAAGTTTGTCTTTCCTAAAATGCCTTCCCTATCCCTTGGGATAACTAAAATTTTTATTTCTGTTAAGGCCTATGCCTAACTTCTATCAAGAAACATTTCCTGTCATAATCTACACTGGAAAAAACCCTTCTCCAAATTCATAAAGTTAAAGAAAAAAATAACAGTAAAAGGCAAATTTCAATAAGACAAAATTAATGTTTGGCTGCCATTGCCTGCAAGCATGATTCTCAAAGACATTAGTGGGTGAGAGGAAGGGGTGCTTGGAAGGAAAGGGGGAACCTATGTAGGTAATCCCATCAAGAAGCAGGGAAGCCACGGGTGGTCCCCACATTCCCAGTTTCAGTGGATCCAGCTAATGAAATGGGTGCCAACTATTTGGGAGATTACCGGAATCACCGCATCGGTCCTGGAGGTCCCGCCCACCACAAGGCCCAGAATCCTTCCAAATACAGTATATCTAAGCTGGAGTAGACAACTGCCACCAGGTGGCACCAAATTGTGGCCAGGACCAGAATGGATTTAGCTGGCACAGACCCCTGGAACTCCCAGATGGCTGGCTAGTTGGGCAACCTCGCTCTGGTCATTTCATTAATCTTGCAATATGACGGCAGGCTTTAAGCAAGCGAATTTTTTGGACCATGTTTTCTCATCATTGAGAGAGTTTTACTCTACTTCTTATTGTTCTCAATTTTCTATAGTATTATTTTTGAATTTATATATTTCAACCTCCAACCAAATTGTAAGTTCACCGAGCAGAGGAATCATGTCCTACGGCTCTTGAATACTCCGCAGTGTCTAGTGTGCTATGAATGAGAGGCAAATACTCAACAACCGCTGGTTTCATTGCCTTGTTGAAGCTTTAGTCAGTATGGAATGTCTCAATGTAGATTTCTTTGAGTGCCTGGAAATCAGTCTGTCTGCCATAGATACTCCTGCCTCAACTACATCTCACATGCAGAGGAGGCTCTTGCACTTGGCTCTATCATTGGCCAAACTTTAAGGATATAATCAGTACATTTCTTTATCAGAGAAGTAACCAAGGAACAAAACATCTTTGTGATTCCATTGCTCGCTTATAAACACAACTTTCTACTTTTTCTGATTTTTTGATTTTCCACATGGCTACTTACCAAACTTTTATTTATTTTCCCAATCTAGCTAAGAAGAAATAGAAACCACACACACACACACACACAGACACACACACACACAGTAGTAGTGTGTCCTTCTCAGGAGGAGCCACCAATATAAAAGTCAGGAAGCACACACACACAGACACACACACACAGTAGTAGTGTGTCCTTCTCAGGAGGAGCCACCAATATAAAAGTCAGGAATGTGCTTGGCTCTGCACCCATCACAGCAAGGCATTAGAAATATTGGATTTAATGTTGTGCATCCACAGATATAAAATTAGGCCGACAGAAGTCTGGATCTGGGCCTTGCTCCATACTGCTAACTTGTAGAGCAGTGGTAGCCAAAAGGGTTTGGAACGGTTGTCTCTCTACAGATGCTGCCATTCATTTCTGTGGGAACAGAACCACTTACATCTAATTACAGTTTCTGCTTAAATTAACAGGACAGATATGACAGCGAAAACTTCTTCAGACTAACTGGTGGGGAGACCTTTAGCTGACACAGCTTATGATGTAGTTGGCTTGCAGTAAAGTAATGTCAATTTCTAAAAGTAATTTAGAATTCATATGATTCTGTCCAGCAATTTGTGGCAGCCAGAGAAAAATGTTTGGGATGGGGGGATGGGGCAGTGGGGTACGCAGGCAGGCACATAAAGCGTTTTAGAAAGAAGAATAGATTATCTTACAGAGTAGAAGATGATAGAAAGATCAGGTTAGTTTACACAGAACCATCATACAGCTAATAAGCAGTGCAGCTGGCATTTGAACCCTGAAAGCCAAACTTCAGCGCCCTTGCTTTTAACCTTGACTGCCTCTGAGGATACCTCAACCCCCAGCTCATGTTGAAAATGCCCCTAGCAAACATTTAAAGGAAATTCTATGCTTAATACTGGTTTGATGACTCTTTTACTGGCATTCATTCTGGCCCATCAACTTTATTCCACGGGGTGCAAGGTGAATTGACCTGTCAGGACCCTGACAATCCCTAGAATGGATCACAACATAAACTACAGGGTTCAGTCATTGTAAAACCCTGCCTCCAGGTAGGAAATGTGCCAGGCTGCCTTTGAGAAGGGATGTCGTGCAGATGCTAAATTCAGGGATAACAGAATTTGCCTCCAAATTTCCCTTATTCCGTGCTAAATAAACCTCTCCTGTCCATCTACCGAAGCTGTCGACTGAATGGCCCTTACCAGATTCCAGCCTTTGCCTTTGTGACTGGGCTCTAATTACCATCTCTTTACCTTGATCAAACAACCTGGCAAAGAACCACTTTGGCAGGGGCAATCTAAGTGCCCTACATACCCACACACAGCCCCTGTGGATGGCCCTCACCTGGAGCAGACCAACCTCAGAATCACAGACAGATATATGGTGGATCTGGGAAGCTTGTTTCACTTGGAGCCTAGAGAAGGTCAAGGAGGGACCCAGTCTTGTAATTAGTGAAAGTAGCTATAAAAAATAAAGTATGAAAATAGTCTTTATGAGGTTTCATAGCATATTAGATATAGGCATAGACATTTCAGATTTATAGATATAATATGTAATATATATGTAAATATGTACATATGCAATATAATTTTTCATGAGAAAGATACCTCATTTAAAAGTTGCATTTTAAAATGAAGCACTTGAAGTTTTTTTAATCACTCATCCTAATTCCTGATCTGACGACAGGAAGTCCCTCTTTAAAGGTATGGTTCAGGAGACTGAATCATAGGAGTCAGAATCATGAAGTGATAGCTGCTTGTCTACAGCTGACTGACCTTTTTATTTTTTCTCTGATATAACTTTTTACAGCCCAGAATAACAAATTTATTCCAAGAAGATCTTAGACAAGAGGTCAGCAAACCACAGCTCATGGGCCAAAACTTATCCCACTGCCTGTCTCTGTAAATAAAGTTTTATTGTAACACAGCCACGCTCAATTGTTTGTATATTGTCTACTTTTGCACTACAGTGCAAAAGGGGCTGAGTTGAGTAGTTGTGACAGAGATCCTATGTCCTGCAAAACCTAATACATTTACTATCTGGCCCTTTACAGAAAAAGTTTACCAACACCTGTCCTAGGTGAATAATATAGGGTAAAGCTTGCAACATGGATTTTTACCACCAAAAAGAAGCTTCTTGGTAGGTCTACTGTAAGGCTAATGAAAACACCACACTTGATGTATAAAATTTAGGACAGACTATTCCAAATAGCTGATTTTTTTCATACACTTCCCAGCCAAATCATTGAAAACTCAACCTTGAACTTAAATACCATTTTTACCAGTTAACTTTCTCCAGGGGGTTCTCAAGTTATAAAATAAAATCACCATTCTTTATTCCCATAATCTCAGACTAGCAAGAGTACATATTTGCCTGGTTGATTTAAATAATGAAAAGTAACTGAAAAAAAGCAACTCACAGGGTTAATATAAAATCTCCATTTCTTTGAAGGTTAAGAGAAAAGAGTTGGGCAAAAAATAGTGATGAAAAGTTATCTTTCCTTAGGGGGAAAAATATACTGCTTTCAACTAATTTAAGTAATTGCTTATTTAAGTAGCATTTGGCTGTGTGATAATGAGACAGGTCTGTAAGTTAGAAGTTTCTGCCCCTTTAAAATCACTTCTAGACAAAAATTAACTTCAAAACATGCATAATGGGCCGGCCTGGTGGCGCACTGCTACAGTGCGCCGCTTGGGAAGCGCAGTGGCGCTCCCGCCGAGGGTTCGGATCCCACATACAGACCGGTTCCCGCTCACTGGCTGAGCGAGGTGTGGGCGCAACACTGAGGGTTGCGATCCGTTGCCGGACACGAAAAAAGACAAAAAGGAAAAAAAAAAAAAAACATGCATAATGAACAAAATGTAACACACTCTTACCTGTGAATTTAAGGAGGATAAAAAGGGGGACTTTCTGAGCATATGTTGTACTGGGTTGAAGAAAGACTTTGGGAATTAATAAAGCATGTGCTGGACTCATGGCTATAAACAAAACCACCTCAGAAACCTCGCGCACATACATAAAAATCTGTTATCTTTCGAGTCCAATTCTCATTTTGTTTGTTTTGCTCTCTTTTGTAAAGGTGTTTCTGTTTTTATTGATGCTAGACCATTGTTTGTATTGCTCTTTTACTGATATGCTGTCTGACATTCATTGCTCCAAGGTACAGGTGGAAAAGGATTGGGGCTGGAAATCACAAGCAACAATTTAGTTCTCATCTCTGCTACTGCCTCGCTGTGTGATCCTCGACGAGCTATTGCCTACTCTGTGCCTCAAGTTCCTCATCTGAAAAAATGTAGATCATGAAAGAGGCTCCAACCTACCATAATGTAATAAAATGAGGTAGAGGATAAAGTTAAAGCTTTCATTAAAATCAGCATTTTTGGCTGGTCAGTTAGCTCAGTTGGTTACAGCTCAGCCTTATACACCAAGGTCATGAGTTCAATTCCCTGTACTGGCCAGCACCAGAAAAAAAAAACAGTAAAATTAGGATTTTCTCCCAAGAATATATTACCAGTGTTTTCAATTCAATTTACCAAACATAAATTGAGCATTTTCTTACCTCGAGTGTGTTAGCAGTCTTACAGAAAACCCTGATTAGTCTGGGTATGCCAAGATGGGCCATTGGCTCTTGTCCCCCCCTGCTCAGTCTCAGATGGGACTGGGTAAGGGTCTTATCTTCTGCAGGAACAGGGCGAGGCCGCAGGGGAAAACACTGGGAAGCATGGGAGCCAGAGGGTGGGACCCCACCTCCCAGTATCCTCCTAGCCCAATCTCCCACCTCTGGCCCCAGAAAGGAGAAACAATTTTCTGGGAGAATTTAGGAATTATTGTCATTGTCCTGTCAGCCTAGGAAGTCACCAGACCCAGAATTATCCCTATTGATATGTAAGCCAGAGTGAAAAAATCGCCATAGGTGGTGCCAACCAAAGTTGGCAAATGAATAGGTTTGGATGGTTTATTTTTACGCAGTACCCAGCGGCTAGTTAAACCAGCTTGCTCTGGCCATTTTTTTTGCAATCCTGTGATCAATATTTTAGCCAATTTATCCTTCCAGTCCCCACCTGTCACATTATGTCAGATAAAGATGACAAAGAAATGCTTAAAATGGGATGAAAACCAAAGATCACTGTCTCTCCCCTTAAGTATTTGGTGGTGAGAAAATTAAAGAATCTAGCATACTGGCTTTACCATTAAAACTTTGGTAAAAGCCTAATGTACACAATAGAATCTTGAATTCATGATTTGATGAAGAGGGATCTTACTTAGTCTTAGACTTACAGACTCTTAGAGTTAAATAACATTCAGAAACCACCTTTGAATGTACAGGTCCCGAGTGTCTCTTTGCCTTATCAATTAGAACCTGAGAAACAATCTTTTAGGGCTCAAGACCTATAATGTAAGGAAACTAACTTTCACATGCCTGAAAGTTACCATGACCATGCAGATATTAATATCAGAGTGGTGATCGTATACAAAGCAAGAAAATATACATTACTAGCTATCAGTAAAAAGTATCATTTTACACTGATCCCCAGCCTATTTTGAAAGCAGAAACTGCCGCAGAACACTACTTAGAGAGGGAATATGACCAATCATCCTTCAGATAGCCACTCCAGTGGGTAAAGAAAAAGTGATAGAAATGGAAATTTTAGCCTTCAGCACATTGGTACTATCCTCCTTCAGGCCACCAATATGCGTTATGATCAAAGGAAAGGCAATTTAAATTTGTTGAGCAGAATTTTTTTTCCCAGCCTATGGGCAAGGCTGTTTTATTTGCTTGACCCTCTCTAGTCCTAAAACTATTTATGGTCAGATATTACCAAATGTGTGAAGAGCCACAGAACAAAATTACATTTCTTTTAACCAAGGGTAGGGGAAATAAGTTAATTTCATGCTACTTCTTGAGGTCAGATAACAAAATGCACATTTACCCAGGAAGAGAAATCATAGGCTTTTCTTCCCAAAATTGTGCGTCCTGAAAGTAAAAGCAGCTGAATCCAGGAAGTTGATGAAGCAGAGCTCTAAGAGAACTTGGCTGCAGGATCCTAGGTCAGCTGATAAGGCTGCTGGTAGAGCCAAAGGCCATTGATAATGGCTCCTTCAGTGGCCAGTAGGGCTCCAGCAGCCAAGCTGTGGGTGGCGTAAGACGGCTGCCCGCTGCTGGACCTCTGGAGGCTGCTGTGACGAGGCCAACCCTCGGCACCAACACACAGCACTAGGGATTCTTCCCTTTCCCCTTCCCACATTTCAAACATGATTCTTTGTAAGAAAAAGGATGGATTGAAAAGGTGGGATCAGATGACTTGTGACATTCAGAGAGAAGCAGACAACTGAGATTGGGATGTGGAGAAATTAAGCCATGAATTTTAGAGCTGAAAGAGAGACCCGAGGGATCATGTAGTCAACCCCCTTTTTACAGTGGACAAAACAAAGGTCTGGAGAGTTGACTTGCTCAAGATACACAGCAAGTTGATGGAAAGGCAGGGCTGGAACACATGGCTCTGTACGTAAGTCAGATCCTGCTTCTACTAAATTATGTTGTCTCAGTCCAGGGAGGTAAAGGCCCGTTAAAGAGAAAGGAAATGCTTTCCACATATGTAACATTCTGCTCAGAAATAACGTTTAATTAGGCAGACTGTCTCTGGTCTCTGCCCTTTACATGGCTCCTTATGTCTAAACCTCTGAATTGAATCCAAATTATGACTCTATCGGAGGGAATGTAAATTAGTAAAATTAGTACAGTCATTAGGGAAAGCTGTATGGAGAGTCCTCAAAAAACTAAAAATAGAATTACCATATGATCCAGCAATCCCACTTCTGGGTATTTACCCAAAAGATTTGAAATCAGTATGTATGTCAAAGAGATGTCTGCACTCTGATGCTTGTTGCAGCACTATTCACAGTAGCAAGTTATGGAGTCAACATAAGTGTCCATTAACAGATGAAGTAATGAAGAAGATGGGTACATATACACAATAGAATACTATTCAGCCTTAAAAAAGAGAATTTTGTTATTTGCAACAAAATGGATTGAATTAGAGAACATTATGCTAAGTGAAATAAGCCAGGCACAGAAAGACAAATACTGAACTTTCTCACTTATATGTGGAATCTAAAACAAGCATACTCACAAAGCGGAGAGTAGAATGGTGATTACCAGAGGCTGGGGGAAATGAGGAGATGACGGTCAAAGGATAGAAAGCCTCAGTTAGACAGGAGGAATAATTTATTTTAGATCTATTGCACAGTGTAGTGACTATAGTTAATGGTGTATTGCACATTTCAAAATTGCTAAGACAGTAAATGTCAAATGATCTCACCACAAAAATGATAAGTATTTGAGATGATGGATATGTTTACTAGATTTATTTAATTATTCCACATTATATTCATAAATCATAACATTACATTGTATCCCATAAATATATACAACTATAACTTGCCAATTTGTAATAAAAATAAATTAATCAATTCAAAAAACAATTTATGACCAATCAAATTCACCCTAAGTCACAGCCACCCATCCAGATAAACAGGACCCACCACATTTTACTGCTTCTCTGGCATCCCAGCCATCCTCCCACTCTTCAGTGGATTACATTTCTGAAGTACAGAATTCCAGAGAACACCTTACCTTTTTCTCCCAGTCCTGTCTTCCAATCCCACTGCAATCAACCAGGCTGAGAGTTCTGCCCCTGAATTCACCGTATTGAAAGGAAGAAGCTACACTCTAAGAAGAGACACGGTTTGTGAACTCAAGTAGTTCATAACTTTTCATCAATATAGTAGACAGCAGTGACTAATACGTAACAAAAAAGCTCAATTTCCCAAGAAAGTTACCACAGTGAAGGTGCCTACGAGAAGAACATGAAGATCATCATCTCAAACAAACAAAAAACCAAACAAACAAAAGGGCTGGCCAGTTAGCTCAGTTGGTTAGAACATGGTGTTGATGATAACACCAAGGTCCAGGGTTCGAACCCTATACTGGCCAGCTGCCAAAAAAAATAAAATAAAATAAAAGTGAAGACCATTACCTCTGCTTCTAATGGACCCAGGACAGAAACAGCTTGTCACAGCTTCCAAGGTAGCTGACTTCTAGATCAGTAGTTCTCAGACTTTAGTGAGCATCAAAATCACTGGAGGGCTTGTTAAACATAGACTGCTAGGATCACCCCCAGAAATTCTAAGTCAGAAGGTCTAGAGTGGTGCCAATGATTTATTTGCAGTTTTTAATAAGTTCACTTGGTGATGTTGATGCTGATGCTGCTGGTCTGGGGATCATACTTTGAGAATCGCTCTCCTAGATCAAGACTAGGGCAGTCTCGGAGCAGGAAAGAATAAACGGACCTCTCTCTAACTGTGAGAATGGAATGAGAATACATGTGAAATTTTTTGGCTGGCTGGTACAGGGATCAAATCCTGGATCTTGGTGTTACCGGCACCACACTCTAACCAACTGAGCTAACCGGCCAGCACATTTCCTCTTGCATTGTATTTACATATCAGATTCCATCACACAATATTGATGAATAACTACAAGTCCTACCAAAAAAGCTCTTGTTTGGAGATTGCCTTGGATTGATGCTTTGGGAGATTCTCACATCCCCAGAGAACTAGGAATCAAGAAAGGAGTCACTTAAAGGCTGACAGATTGGTGAATCTACAGCTAAGATGATGAACTTGAAAGGAAACTCTGATCCTATATCCTCAAAAGCCATGCAGCACCCATCTCCAGTTATCACAAGCTGAAGTGACTTAATTTAGAGTCCTACCAGGGACAGATCCACAAACCCAGTAGCCCATACAAATCTATCTAAAGCCCGATTCTGGAGCAGAGCATCCAATGAACAATGTTCCCAGAGGCAAATGACGATGACCCTTGAGCTGTGACCTCAGGCAGGCCAGAGGATGATCTCAGCACATTTGCTCTAAAGTGATGCATACACCAAGAGCAGATACCTTAAAAATATCCCCAAATAGTCCAGCCCTCTTTCATGCTATGCTGATGAGCTTTAACAGGACTTCCCTGTAGGATGAGCCAATGAAGGGGGAAAATATCCCTTGCACAGCATGTTATAGTTGACAAAGCAATTTTTACATGTATTCTCATTCCATTCTCACAATTCTGAGTGTCAGTGTGAGTATCATTCCCATTTTACAGATGAGGAAATGGAAATCTAGTAAGGTTGACCCAAGATCAAAATTCTGAGATTCAAACCCAGGCCACACAAGCTCGATGCATGATGTCACACTGCCTCTCAGAGGCCATGGGACAGATGGGCGGCAGTAGCCCTGGGAAATGGTTCTGAACAAAATCAGGAGGGTGACCAACAAAACTAATTAAAATTCTTCATGCCAAGCAAAGTAACAAGAGAACGGGGCAAGGGGCAAGCTGTTTGGCCAGCAAACGATGGAGAAGCAAACAGAAACAAGATAAAATTGGACTTTTTTTTTTTTAAGACATTTACACAGTGATTTCACAACAGCAGATTAAGACATTTCTCTGAGGGTACACTTGAAGGTCTTTACATAAACTATTCTGAGAGATCCTTAAGCAGACACCTTGCTCACCACCTCCCCATGGACATATTTTAATACTCAATTTTGCTAAAGTTTTTACTTTAGGGTTGACCAAGAAGAATGAGTACTACAGGAACTAAAACTGCTTTGTTAAAGGTGGTCAATTTCTGAAACCCAGTGATGTCGAGAATGCTTATTGAGAGCTTTAAATATGTATTCATGAAGATGCACTTTTCCCATCAGCTCATTCTCCTCCTTGCTTATCTCTCTCATGTCCTGGGTCAGAGCCAGCCCTGGGCAAAACTGACAAATCGAAGTTTATTTTCAGCACTACCTCCCCATTCCTAATCTCTACTCCCTCCATCTTCCTATAAAAACCCCAGTTACTTCTTCCTGTGTCCCTTCAGCCAAGGACTCAGTTTTCTTTCCTTCCCAATAAAAATCTGCCCTCTAGAAAGGGTATGATCAAATTTTTTACACTCTAGACCAATGGTTCCCAACTTTGGCTGCACATTAAAATCACCTCCGATTTTTAAAAAAACATATACCAATGCCTGGACCCCTTCCTCCCCCAGACCAATTGAATCAAAATCTGATAGTGGGGCTCTGGCATCAGTATTATAAAAAAGAAACCCACTCTAAGTGATTCTAACACGCAGCCAGGGTTGAAAACCACTGTATATACATTAATGGAAGGCTTATTATATTCCCCTTTCTGGAAATATTTGTATTTTGTATCATAACAAAGCCTTAGTAGTGGAATTTTCAGGGAGGCCGTAAGACTGATGCAGAGTGGAAAAAGAGTTAGAAGGAGAGGAGAAAACCCCTGTGCTGAGCTCACTCCCTACAGAGGTGGGTATTCTATGGTTTTCATCTTTATTCGTGAGCTTCATGGGTCCAGCAGTAAGAGGGTCCTTCAGACACCTGCATTTGGCTTAGAATCATTCTATGTTACGGTTTGCCTTTCAGAGACACCCCCCTTTAATTGGTGTTTACATTAGCAACACTTAAATCCTTCAGTTATTTCTATTTCTCTCCAGGCTGGCAGATTATTTTCCTTCGTAGGCTTGATTCAAATACCTGTTCAGGACTTCCAGAATTCAGCTAAGGGAGTAAGGTTCCCTGAGTTATTCAACATGGTAAATGCTTTGGAGGTGGCTTCCAGGTCATCACGTAAAACAGATGGATTAAAGCTGGCTGCCTCTCTCTGGACCACCCTCATAGGGGGGTAATTTGGTAGGTTGGCCAAGAAAGTAGAGTCTGGTTGTCAGCTTTGTGGGCTCTGAATTGCAGTTTTATCATTATACCTGAGGGTGATCAGGCCCCTGTGAGGTGGCTCATACTAATCTACTGCAAAAGAGTCATAATCCCAACATACTCACTTTTATTGAGATCTTTGCCTGCCAAAGTGACTCCTCCCCTTAGCCAGCCTACACCTTAGCTTACGAAATTAAATTAAGGTCAGGAGCTTTCTTAGCAAAAATAAACGTAGAGCAAAGTTACATATCAAAGAAGTACTTCCACAAAATGCTTCTAGAGATCCCATCTAGAACTTCTAGAAAACCAGAGAGTCCTACATTTTAGCCATACTCACTGCTTCTCCTTCTGCCTTTGAAACACAGACTTGCTTTCTGAGACTTAGACTTTTATAGTGGCAGAAGGATCTGTCCAAGAAGATACCTTTATTGAAGAGATATTGCCAAAAGGGAGTCAGTTACCCGATGTCTGATGCAGTCTCCTCAACCAGAGCAGTGGTCCTTAAACTCTTCTGCACATTACAATCATCTGGGAGCTTTCAAAAATCAGCTATACTCCAGATCTATTAGATAAGAATCCCTAGGGGTAGGAACCCATGGCATCAATATATTAGGGGTGCCAAAAATACCACAGAAATGTGTTGCCTGTGAACTGTTTTTTTTTTTAAGCTCCCCCAGGTGATTCCAATGAAAAGAAGTTTGTGGACCATTGAACTAAGTCTGTAAAAATGATTAACATATCCCCAGTAAAATTCCCCTCTGCCCCAGACAGGGCTGAAAATAAATTCCTACTCTCTTTTTCTGTCTGCCATCCTGTTTAGCAGGAGAGGCAAGCAAATTTTATATTTATATACTGGATACCAAAGAGGCCTTTACATCCTTTGTCTCCTTAGTTCTGGACATGGGCTGTTAATCCAAATCCATGGGGCTGAGCCTCTTAAAAATACATATGTCAACCACAACCCCCCATATCTCCTTAATCAGAAACACAGAGAGTAGGTGCTGGTAATCTGAAGATTTTCAAGACTCCCCAAATGATTACTGATTCAAAACTAGGGTTGAGAACCACTTAGCCATGTAGATCACCTAGCACTTAAGACATCTCTTGGCACTTGTAATAATATTACTCTTTAAACAAAGCCAGATTATGGGATGGACCAGCCAGGCAAATGTCTGTGGTACCAATAGGAGTATATTAGAAGTGCTAAAAATACCATGGAACTATGCTGGGAGTGAACTCAGGTCTCTATACACATCCCCTAATATAAGCAAAATGTAACATGGTCTCATTTCTACTGAAGTAGATGACTTTTCAGAAAAAAATTGAAAAGGAGAAAAAAAAGAAGAGGAAATGAAAGAAAGCATCCTTACTGGTGTTGACCCTTTCCCACCAAACCACTATTTTCAACATCCTCTCTACTCACATATCTCAATCAAGCCCAATTTCATAGTCAGATTTTCACTGGTGCTATTTGCATTGGTTGTTTCCAGGTAGACCTTATAATGAAATAACAAAGCCAATAGCACTGCCATTTACTGAGCACGTACAATGCATCTGATGCTAAGTGCTAACTGTAACTGTAACTTCTCACTGTAACTTCTCTCATATAGGGAGCGTGCTCATTCATTATTCATTCATTCATTCATTCAGTACTGCCTGCTGCAGTAAAAGGCCGCAGAGTATTTGCTGTTGGTCAGTACACAGGCTTTGGAAGGAAACAGCAGAAGTTTGAGGCCAGTCCTATGAGCTACTGGCTGTATGCTTTTGGAAAATTGATTTACTCTCTCTAAGCCTCTGTAAAATATGGGTAATAATAAAATCGCCATTAATGAGTGATTCATGGAAGCTCTGAGCACCATGTCTCATAACTATTCACTGAGAGTAATAAACTCAGATTATTATTGCTCCAACGCGCACTCTGTGCTAGATACCTGCTGGGCGCTAGGTACCTTTATCTTATGAGCAGATGCTTCCATCCATTTGTTGATTCATCTATTTAGTAAGTCAATCAGTCAACAAACCATTTTTTAATGCTGTGCTAGGCTGTGGGAACTTACAGGTAAGGGGAGATAGACAGTAAACAAATCTTGGAAACCAGAGGTGATGAGAGGTGCGGTGGTCTGGTGCGTGTGTGGCGCCCTCACAGCGTGGAAGGCGGGGCTGGGACCTCGGGGTGGTGGCGTGGACAGGAGGCAAAGGATCCAACAACAGCCGCAGTCAATCAGGCGAGGGTAGGAGGTAGGGAGGCGAAAAGCATCCCAGCTGTGACAGTTTAGGTTTCCAGGACGCTGACCATCGCTGATGGGAAAGGAAGGGCCTTGACCTCCCCCTGGAACTGGCAATCTAAGGGGTTGGGATTTAATGCTTGAGTCTGCAGACTTAGATCCACCTACTTACTACACTTCTCAGAAAAACCTCATTAAGATTTGATGAGTTACCTATGCAGTGCTTATGACTCAATTGAGCAAAGCTGTAGACAAGTAGTGTTTTCATGGCAGCAACCACTCAGTCATTTACTGCAAGTGCAAAGGCAAAAAGGAAATTTGGATTTAATAACTGGTTTGCAACGAATAGTCCAATTGGATTTTCTTACTATTTTTCTATTGCTTGGATTTGTTTCATTAGCCTTTAAATATCAAATGCATGATTCTGCAGCAAAAATGGGCTTTTGAAATGTTGACAGAAAGACATTATCAACATTCACTTAATAGGTTAGAATATATTCTAAACACAAAGGATCCCATCACTGGGGTTTTTATAGGAAGAAACCTCTGCGGATGGAGTTACAAAACACAGACCAAACCTGTTTCACTTTGTGTCACTCACCCCTCACTCCAGAGGCTACATGGAACCTTTTCTGAATGCTTCTGCACACTCCCTGCAGCCAGGATACCTCCTGGGAAGTGTATTTTAGCCCTTCAGTCTGGATCTTTGTAATGCAATAAGATAAAGAAAAAAACAAATAAATAAAATAGGAGGTAAATGATAGTGATTGTCTCTGAAAGTTAGATTGAGGATAACGTTTATTTTCTTTTTATACTTTTCTGTATTTTCCAAACTTTCTGTAATAAATGTGTTTTACTTAAAAATTTTCCAAAAACCATATAATTTAAAATGTCATGAGAACACAGTGCAAACATTTCACCTGGGCTTCACGTATAGCCCTCTCTCATTTCTCATAAGTCCATTTCACTTTATTTAATGCAACTGTGACAGAGACATTAACCCCAGTGTTAGTTTAAGTGCCTTAAAGGAAATCACTCTTGTTACATTGTAAAATTCATCTAACTTTCATTCCTGTGCATTTTCTTTTCTTAGTTACATCTTGTTTTGGAGTTTATGATTTAACTAATTATATTTTAGTAATATATGCTTTTAAATCAAATTATTGTCATAATTAATAAAATAATAGGCATATTATAGCTGAACATTGATCTATTCCTTGCAAAAGCTTCATTAGAAACCTTGTAATAGGAAGAAGAGGCTTGGAGGTAATTCACTAACATTTCTCCAAAGTACTTGTAACAAGCTACACGAAGCCACTAATGACAACATTTTAATCATTTGTAAACACTAATAGCTAATATTATATTTTGATAATCAAATCAGGATTAATAGAATCTTATAGACTGCTTCTCTTCTCCAGAAATTAAACTACTGGGGGAAAATGTCCTCTCCTAGTCATACTCTTATACAGCAAGAAATGTTTTAATTGTAAATGTGCCTTTTAGAACCTTTAAATTTCAAAAAGATGAGGAGGAGGACAGATCCTGTGTACTTACTAATCTGTAAATAGAGTACCAGGCCAAGAATCAATTCTGAAATGCGGCATCAATTGCACAGGCTTCCACTTAGTTTTAGCTGAATAAAAGCCCTACTAGATACGCAAATGACATCAAACTTGCCGGATTAAAGAGAGGCCCCTCATACTCCAAATCATGATTGTCAATCATCACCCAGGATTAAGGGATATATTTTAAAAACCTAAAAGCAAGCGCTTCCTTTTAACTTCTGCCTACTGCGCATTTTGGATTATCGCCCAGAAATAGTATTACTTGAAACAAGACTGCCTCCCTCCTACCATCTATGAGAAGTGCATTGTTACCATCTGCTGTTGTCTATTTGGAATAAAACTCAGCAAGGCATGCAGCTTACTGTTCAGAGCCCTTCAGCAGACTATGCTTGTGTTTAGAACGCAGCTTCATATTTAAATGG
Organism: Galeopterus variegatus; assembly: GCF_000696425.1. NCBI lineage: Eukaryota > Metazoa > Chordata > Mammalia > Dermoptera > Cynocephalidae > Galeopterus > Galeopterus variegatus. The sequence continues at coordinate 692,107 of NW_007726246.1, forward strand.
AGCTGATTTTCGGTTTAGTCAGTGTTTTCTCAACACTGCTATCCTCCCCACCAGAAAGAAGCAAATTAGTCTAAGAACTCAGACGACCACAACGTATTCACATTGTAAAGTGGAAACTTCCTTTAAACCCTGCAGTGACCAGTGAAGCTTTACTTGTAAACTCTCCAGGTTTATTCACGTGAATAATTTCCCCATTTTGTATTTTCTCATTAGCATCACCCTCTCCAGGCATCCATATTACTTTCACTATTAGAGAATATTCTTTTAAAAGGCATGTGTTCTTAGAAAATAATACCCAAAAGATGTAATCTTCAAAGGGCCTTGAAACATTTTACATTTAATATGTAACAGGGAACTTTTTTTAGGAGTTATAACAGACCTAACAGATTGTGCAAATTTGCATGAAAGAGATGTTAGTAGGTACAAATAATATCTCTAAAGTATACACAAGAAACTGATAACAGGTTTCTTCAGTTAGGAGTGGGGAGAAACTGAGAGCCAGGAGACATTTACTTGTCTATATTATTTTACGGTTTTTATTTTTAACATGTAAAGTATTAATATTTTTAAACGTATTAAACAATTTTTAGTTATAACCAATAACACAGTTACTTAAATTGTGAAAAAGAAAATATATCTTGGCTCTTTAAATTTAAAAAAATATTACATTCCACAACTAAATTAAATTACATTTAGCACGTAAATATATTAACATTTTAAAATGTATTAAATTTTTGTATTTAAAAAACATTTTAACATTTACTTGTATATATTTGTGGTATGCAATGTGTCTTTGCAATATATGCATATACTGTACATTGATTCACTTAGGGTAGATAGCATAGCTTTGTACACGTTAATCTATGACTTCCCTTCCCCTCCCAATAATGCAGTTATTTAAAATTGTAAAAAGGAATTAAAATATATAATGGTTCCTTAAATATTAAAACAAATCACATTCCAGGACTAATCTTATCAAGAATTAACCTTTTAATAAGATTATTAAAACAAAGTGTTAATTTATGAAAAGTTCAGCATTCTATTAAAATGCTAACAGAACACTGAATTACAACCCAACAGGTTGCTTCATTGAACCCATTCATCCACTCCTGGCAAAGACATTCCAAATTTGAACTTAATTAATATTCCTTCTCCTGGTTTCCATAGTTTCTTTTTAAACATGAGTACCAGCAGAAACTGGCAGTAACTTTACCCATATTCTCAATAATAACCCCCTTCTGACTGTCAATATGTATGAAAAGGAAATTTTTTCCATACCCAGAAGAGCCACCATTTTCATATCTTTTGTTTTAAAATATGCTGGTAACATTTCTTTCTCCCTCTTTCTCATTTTGCATATGCAATTTGGCACACTTGACACTTTCTCTGCCTGTGGTTCACTCAATGCTCAGCTGAAAAATGAAAACTCAAAGTAGTGGTGCCATTTCTGGATCTAAACAACAGCCTCCCAATCTACCTTCCCGTAACCTCAAAACTGCAGTGGTCTATGAAACCGGGGCCAGACAATTAAATGTCCTGGTAGGAACCAATATCATGGCTTAAAAGTTAGCTGGGTGCAGACGATTTTTTTTGTTTGTTTCTATTCTTTTTTAATTTCTTTTTTTGGCAGCTGGCCAGTACAGGGATCTAAACCCCTGATCTTGGCGTTACCAACACCACGCTCTAACCAGCTGAACTAACCAGCCTGCCCTGTTTCTATGTTTCTGTTGTTTTAAACACCTGAATTAAGATCGCCGTGTCTACTGTAAACAAAGTAATGAATTGGTAGAAAACAACATCGATAAGAGTAAATTACATGTAGGCCACTAAAGTGGTTCATCTGGGCACAACTAGTTCACTATAATCCACACATTTTCTCTAATCTTAAGTATCTTCTGCTAGCCCAGAGAGGATAGAATCTGAGTCTCAGACCTAGTCTTGTACCTCCTCTTTCTGCCTCATCTCCTCTTCTATGCGTGCTTGTTCTTGCCAGGCTGGTTGCCTTCCATGAATCACAATATCTCTAATGGTATGGTAGTGGGCTATAGCAGCATACCAAACACTTTTGTATTTACTTCATTTTAGTCTAGAATGTTCATGTTTTTCTGCCATGATGCAGTTGCTCTTATTTTTTCTCTAGCCTCTCCATCTCGGTGCATTTGCACATTCCACACTCCTAGTGGAAAACATTTCTGCCGCCTATGTGTCTGTTGAGGTTTATCATAAGTTTTAGAGCCTTATTGATCTGGCAGAAGCTCCATTTCCTTTGGTTTGCACAAATTGGACATGGACCTCACATCACATCAGTCCCTGTGTTTTCCATTTGTGCTGCTGTTTGCATTCACTTGTGCCTCCTTGGCCATCAGTGTGAAAGGTACACATGTAAACCCCACCCAAGAGGTCACGAGGTCAATGATCTCTCTGATTACTTCTCTTTGGTCTTGCTGACAACCATGGCTATAACAAGTGACCACACAGGGCAGTCTGTTCTCATGGCCAGTACTGGCCTTTTCTTGCCCACTGCTACTCTAAGAGACTTACTAATTCCTGTTTTATGTGAATGGTTTTCAGTGAGAATAAACTTGCAAGTAAACTTTAATTTTGGTTTTGAGTAAGAAGAATAAACTTGCAAGGAAAGGTCAGCTAGGAAGATAATATGCCAGGAAATAGGCATTTTGTTTCTAGTTGTATATTTCTCCAAAACTTTCTTCCTTCTCCTATGATTGTTAAGTCAGAGGACAAAATGCCAGTTTTTAATATGAAGAAGATATGGCTTGCATTGAAACAACTGTTTTCTCAGAAAAGTTCTAAGAATAAATCCAAATAGAATTTAGATTCAAATAAAAAAAGAAATGTGCTGAGCTTAAAAATATCTATATGTCACTGAATGACATAAAACCAGACGGAAAGGTACACCATCTTCTTGGATCAAAAGAACTTAATATTGTAAAAATGCCAATTCTCCCCAAATTAATATGCCAATGAAATACAGTTTCAATTAGAATGCACAAGTTGCATGCACATGAAGCTTACCCGGCCCTCCTGTACACCAATGCTTCTTTTTTCTCTATACCTTGATCTCCCTCCTCCCCCCACTAAAGCTGTTATCACTCTCTAATGTATTAGAGAATTATTTACTAATTACGTTGATTGTCTGGTTTCCATTACCATAAAGTAAGCTCAATAATGTCTGAGGCTCTGTCCATTGATGCCCCACATACCTAGAACAGTGGCTTGCACATAGTAGATGCTCAATGACTATTTATTGAATTGAATGAATGATAGATAAACCATTGAGTACTGATTGGGCTTCTGTCCTAGGCTAATAAAACTCTGAGGTAGAGTTTCGTGGTGATTCTTCACTGGCAATGTGCTGCATTGGCTTTTAAACTTTGGGCACCCTTCCATGAAAGTAAAAGAGACCTAGGGGCTCTCTATTCACGTATTTGTATTGCTGCTCAGTTGTTGGCTTATTAGTTACTTGGGTAAAAGTAACCTTAAAATAGGCCCAAGTTGTCATTATTGCTTATCTTTGAACCTAGACCAGGTTTTGGAGTCTGGCAACTCCGGATCAGGCTCTCATACTGACCTAGCCCAACATTCAGACAACAGTACCAACTGGCCTATGAAGTCTTACCTGATGGCTCAAATAACAAAGAAAAGACTAACTCCCTAAACTCTACATGTTGGTTCAGGTATTTCCAACCTCTGCTCTTGCTATGAAGGGCCACATCAGTATTGAATTTGCTGCATATTTAAGTGTGAAAAATATAGATTTTTCAAGAGTAAGAACAAGTTTCAGAAACTATGCCAGTCAGAATCTGTGGCATGAATATTAACAGGGTTCAGCTCTGAGGGGCAAGATTATTGGGATTTCTCACTTTCTAAATTTTCTGTTTTTGTTTTAAGTGATCTGCCTTTTTGGGCAGTTGATGAATAGTTTGGGTTTCTGATAGTAAATGAATCCATTATAATCTGAGAAGTTCCCTTTGTTTGGAGAAAATTATCCAGGATAGGCTCTTTTGTTACATGATATGAACTTAAGAGTTCACCAGTTGATCATGGAGGAACATGTGAAATCAAAAATCCAAATCCACATAGTATAATCTAAGCAACTGATTTTGCAAAAAAATGTAGCATGGTGTTTAAGAGTACAGGTGCCAATGTCTGACTGCCATGCTCAATACTGGATCTAACTTCCCCTGGGTGGATTTGCATCGGGTTTCTTCACACCTCAATTTTCAACCATAAAATGTTGATGATGTTAGTATCTACCTTAAAGAATTTTTGTGTAGACTGAATATAAAATCATTAAAACAGCATCTGGCACAGAGTAAATGTTCCATGACCGTTAGGTATCATTATTAGGAGTTCTGTTTAGTATCTAGATGTGGGGTTGGCTGTGTTGGGCTCTTGAAGCACTGGAGAAGTGCCTTACTGTGTGTAGAATTAGATAGGACTCATAGTGTTCCTATGTGGTGATATTAAAATGGACTAACTTGGGATTTGAAAAATCTACTCTACTGTGACTGACCTTCTGGTCCCACTCTCAATCATTTTAAGGCAGAAAAATAAATGTGCCTTGGACTCAGAAGTGAGGGAATGGGGCAGAGAGAGCCTCTTTGTCTGGATTTGGAGCATGAGAGTTCTTAAAGAGTTTTGTTGATTGCGTTAAATTGCCCTCAACATCTGGAACCTGATAGAAACTCCAGACTGTTCCTAATGTTGAATTTGGGGCTTGTGAACCTGAGAAAAATCACTGCTAATGGCAGAGTAAGTCACTTTGAGAGCCATTGTTTGGTTATCCCCTAACCATGCAGTAAAGCTTTATTAACCACTATGACCCTAAGTTTGGGGTAATTCAAGGTGTTGGATTGGAGTTGTTAGAATTTTAGTATATTTTTTAAATTGACCTTGTCTATCACAGTACAGCATGAGTATACTACACTATATATTTCTGGTTATACTACACTGGATAATGTAGTATAATGTACTATAATGTTTGAAGTGTTTATAGCATGTATACATTACTTTAGAAATTGGAAAAGGGAAAAATATATATACCCGTGTGTTTTATAATCCATCTACACAGGAATGTAGTTCTTATCCTTTGAGGTCAAATGATATTATTTCGAAAAACAGCACAAGCCAGGGGTTGTATTATATGCAGAAAGTTCTAGAAAATGTGTCTCTGATTCCACAGTATTTTTAAGAGCACTATTAATAGTTATAAATAAAAAACCAAAGTAGTTATGTTTCATTCAATTACTTTCTTTTAAATAATCTTTTTTTTTTTTTTTTTTTTTTTTTTTTTTTTTTT
>NW_007726246.1:697508-779966 GCF_000696425.1 Galeopterus variegatus
TTTTGTCTTTTTCCGTGTCCGGCAATGGATCGCAACCCTCAGTGTTGCCCCCGTACCGGACCGGGGACCGGCAACGGGATTGCAACCCTCGGTGTTGCTCCCGCGCCTCGCTCAGCCAGTGAGCGGGAACCGGTCTGTATGTGGGATCCGAACCCTCAGGCGGGAGCGCCGCCGCGCTTCCCAAGCGGCGCACTATCCAGTGCGCCACCGGGCCGGCCCTAAATAATCTTTTTATGAGCATATAACTTAAATTCAGAAGTGTACAAACTGCAAATGTACTCTCAATGAATTATTACAAAGTGAACACACTCAAGTAACTGTGCTAAGATCAAGAAATAAAACATCCCAGAAATTACACTCTTGCCCTCCTGAGACACTACCTCTCCTTCTCTTCAAGGGAAAAAGTGGAATAGCTGAGTATGCAAAGAAGGTAAAAAAAAAAAAAAAAACTATCCAAATAGCAATACATCAGTTTTTACCAGAAATGCATATGAGTTCCACTTGTTTCACATTTGCCAACACATGAAATTGTCAGGGCTTCTTACTTTGCCATTCTGGTGGTTCCTACTCTGGTTTGTCTTGAAAAATCTTCCTTTTTTAAAAAAGTTTTATTATTTATTTATTATTATTTTACATTCTAAGATGTTGTTGCAGAGCAGTGGAAGGATGGGGGTAGAGGGACAGAGGTGGAGGTGGGGAGCGGGGCTGGCCCACAGCTGTCTCCTTTGCTATCCTGGCTGTGGAGGGCAGGGGCTTGGCTGAGGCCCTCAGCTCCCCAACCCCAGCTTAGGCCTGGGGGTTCTTCTGGCAGCACTGCGGTTATCACAGGTCTAGCTCAAGAATCTTCCTACCTCTAAATCCAGTTCCCCAACTTCTTGGTCCTTGAGATTCAGAGGCTCTTTCTGTCTTCACTCTTGGTTCCAAAGTCCATGTTTCTGCGTAAGCATGACCGAGAATGGTACCGTTTTTTTTCCTTCCAGATGAAACCTTCTGTCCAACTCACAGGGTGATTCCCAGAATTCAAATTCCAGAATTATTCCACCACAGTATAATGGATTTCTCAGAGCTCAGGCAAGCCCACAAATTGCCTGTTATCTTCTAGAAGCTCTATCTTTCACATTTGGGTGCATAATTCACCTAGAATTTATTCTTGGTGAGTCGGGGGGAGTGTCAATGTTTATTTTATATATATAATGATATACAGTAGACCATTTATTGAAAACACTGCTTTTCTCCCACTACTCTGCAGCACCAATTTTGTCTTCAATCAGTATCCATGTATGTTTGGGTCTATTTCTGGACCTTCTGTTCTGCTCTATTGTTCTACTTCTCCGTGCTTGTGTCAATATTACGGTATTAAAGTAACTTTGTAATAAATGTTGGCACCTTTTTCTTCTTCAAAAAGATCTTAGCTATTATTCTGGACCTTTGCATTTCCATATAAATTTTAAAACCAACTTGTCAACTTCTACAACAAACCTGCTGATTTTGATTAGGAATTTATTAAATGTATAGATCACTTTGTGGAGAACTGATTTATAATATTGAGTCTTCTGATTCATGAATATGGTCTTTTGCTCGCTTTAATTTCCCTCGATAATGTTTTATAGTCTTATGCAAAGATGTCTTGCATGTCTTTCATTACCTTTATTCTTAGGTATTTTGTTCTTGATGCTTTTATAATTGGTATTTCTAAAATCTTATTTTCAAGTTGTTTATTGCTCGTGTAAAGATAGTTAATTTCTTGTATACTGATTTTATATCTGGCAACCTTATTCACCTGTTATGACAGTTTATCTTATGTGAACTTTCAATGTACATAATCATGTCATCTGCAAATAATGAATTTTATTTCTTGCTTTCAGCCATTTTTGCATTGGCTAGAATCACCAGTACAATGTTAAACAGAAGGGACAGCAAGTATCCTCACCTCATTACTGACCTCAGAAGAAAACTTTCAATATTTCACCATTATTATGTTTGCCATATATATTTTTTATAGATACTGTCAGATTAAGGAAATTCCTTTTGACTCCTAATTTGCTGTTTTTTTTTTTTTTTTTTTTTAAATCATTAGTGGGTATAGAATTTTATTAACTTTTTCCTTTCTACTATTAAGGTGACTTTTCTCCTTAATTCTGTAAATATGATAAATTTCATTGATTTTCAAATATTTAACCAATTTTCTATTTTTGAAATAAGTCTGATATGGTGGTAATGTTTTTTCCTTTTACATATCACTAGGTTTGGGTTGCTAATATTTTATTTAGGATTTTTGCATCTACGTTCAAGAGATTGTACTATAATTTTCCTTTCTTGTAATGTCTTTGTTAGTTTTTGGCATCAAGGTTATGTTGACTTCATAAAATGTGTTGAGATGTTCTCCCTCCCTTTCTGTTCTCTGGAAGAGTTTACAACAAAATTGGTATTATTTCTCCCTTTAATGTTTGGAGGAATTTATCAAGGAAGTCATTTGAGCCTAAGTTTTCTTCACAGGGAAGTCTTTAATTATGGATTCACTATTTTTAATGGATATAAGACTTAATATTTTCTATTTTAATGGTTATAAGATTTAATATTTTCTATTTTATGTCAGTGTTGTAAGTTTTGAAAATTTTTTTGAAATAATATAACCACTTAATATAAATTTTAAAGTTCATTGTCAAAAGGGTTGGTTATAATAGATTTTTTTCTTTCTAATATCTATAGAACACCTGTGGAAGTCTCTCTTTTCATTCCTGATACTGGTGGATTGTGCTTTCTCCTTTTTTCGTGATCAGTCTTGCCAGAAGTTTATCGGTTTTATTTATTACTCTTTACAAATACCAACTTTTGGTTTTGTAGATCCTTTCTCTTATATGCTTATTACTTCTGCTCTCATTTTTTTTTTTTTTTTTTGGTCTTTTTCGTGACCGGTAAGGGGATCACAACCCTTGGTGTGGTGTTGCCCGCACCGCGCTCGGCCAGTGAGCTCACCGGCCAGTCCTATATAGGGTCCGAACCCGCGGCGGGAGCATCGCTGCGCTCCCAGCGCCGCACTCTCCCGAGTGCGCCACGGGGTGGCCCTCTGCTCTCATTTTTAATAATTCTTTCCTTCTTTATTTTCTTGGTATTTACTTGAAGCTTTATCCTAACTTTTTGAAATGGATATTTAAATAATTGTTTTTGGCTTTCCTTCTTTTCTCTATGTATTGCTTTAGCTGCATCCCACAAGTTTTGATAAGTTGTATTTTCACCATTAAGTTCAAATATTTTCTACCTTCTACTGTAAATATTTTAAGTCCTGCATCGTTTAGAATTGCATTGCTAAATTTCCGTACATATGGAGAATTCTTAGTAAACTTTTTGTTATTTGTAGCTTAATTTCACTGTAGTCACAGGACATACTCTGAATCATTTCAAGATTTTAAAAACTGTTAGGACATTATAGTCTAGCACAGTCAATTCTGTAAATTTCCATGTGCACTTGAAATAAATGTGTTTTCTGTGGTTATGTGTGTTTCACTTAGTTTTATATAATCTCCTTCATAGAAAAATCCCAAATTAAAATTTAATTTTAAGACATATTTCTTTACTAGTGAAAATTAAATAGGCCTTAAAATTAAAATATGTACTAAATGCAAGTTCAGAGTTTAAATTTGTATATATAATTTCTTAGCTATTAAAATATTCAATATTCTGTAAATGCTATCTTTTGGTCAACACCATTCGTAATCACAATGAAAATTATTTCATTGTGTTAATAAAATTGCTATAGGAGAATAGAAAGCATCTGCAACATAATGATGACAACATGTGGGGCTTTTTTCCTATCAGACTCAGAAATAAAATTACCTCCAGGGAAATTTGCTAATCCTTTTGGTTAACTAGTAGCCCACTTTAAATAAACTGATTATGTCAAACCTTCAAATGATTTAAGAAAAAAAAAAAGTGCTTTCAAAACCTGTTTGAAATCCATCAAATCAAAGAAAATTAGTTTGTGGTGTATCCATAAGTTGTAATTACACTTTCCACATAGTATTGCCAAGGAGTCATTCTGTCGACCTTACTGATATAAACATGCAATCTTTGGGATTACAGTTACAATATAATGGCTGATAATTTTGTTATAAGTCTGCAGTGTCTTCCCAGAAGAGACTACTTGACACCCTAAATGTTAAAGTGAAGGAATTTGGCTTAGAATTAGAAATCAGGGTATAAAAAAAGCATTCCTAGCATGTAAACTGTCCAACTAGAGGAAATTGTTCTTAAAGTTTCCAATTTACACTTTCTAACAGACTTATATCAAGGGCAACCGGTGTCATTCCATTTGAGTCTACCCATGTAAATCCATGCATTAAAAAGCTAAAAAGCTTTTTCTTTTTTTTTTTTTTTTTATGTAGGAGAAATATATTATCACTCATCCTCTAGTGTAAGGTTGGCAGCCCTGTGAACTTCTTTTTTGATGTAGCATGTTATGGATGTATTCCTGTTCCCAAAGGAATGAGAAGCAGACATTTCCACATGCAGTTTTTGTTTTAAGAAAAAAATAATTCAATTATACGTTTATCAAATAATGTATTACTAAAATTAAAATCATTCCCTTGTTTTGAAGGCATAGAATGACTTTTTTTATTCCACCACAATTTCTAGTACTTCTGAAAAAATGCACAAGATTAAAAATAGTTTAAATTTATATAATCTAGGAACGGCCTGGTGGCGCACTGCTACAGTGCGCCGCTTGGGAGAGCGGCGGCGCTCCCACTGAGGGTTCGGATCCCACATACAGATCGGTTCCCGCTCACTGGCTGAGCGAGGTGCGGGCACAACACCGAGGGTTGCGATCCCGTTGCCGGTCCCGGTCCGGTACGGGCGCGACACTAAGGGTTGCGATCCATTGCCGGACACGAACAAAGACAAAAAAAAAAAAAAAAAATTTATACAATCTAAACCAAGATCTCCTGGTCAAAGAACAGATGTTCATTTCAGCACGTATCCATGTTCCTCCTAAACGTACTTTTCCTAACGTATATATAGTAATTCAAAGTGTCAATATTAACCAAGATACGCAATCTATGAATTTGGAATCATCTTTGATTCCTTATCTTGCTCACCTTCCATGTCCAATAAAGCAAAAATAGACAAGTTGGATTAGTTTAATCTTCCAAATGTTTCCTGAATCTATCACCTCCCTCATTCCTGTGCTACTCCCTAGTTTCCTACCAGTTATCTTTTTCTAAAGCACAGAGTTGTTCATGTCACATCACCTACCTAACCTACAACTGTTTTCTGTTGTCTTTATAAAGCCTAAATCAATTGACATAACATTTGAGACTTTTTTTTTTTCGTGTCCGGCAACGGATCGCAACCCTCAGTGTCGCGCCCGTACCGGACCGGGACCGGCAACGGGATCGCAACCCTCAGCGTTGCACTCGCACCTCATTCAGCCAGTGAGCGGGAACCGGTCTGTATGTGGGATCTGAACCCTCAGTGGGAGCGCCGCCGCACTCCCAAGCGGCGCACTGTAGCAGTGCGCCACCGGGCTGGCCCACATTTGAGACTCTTAATAAGCTAACCCCAACCTAAATATTCCAGTTTTACTTGCCTACACACACCCTGAGCTCTACTCACACATCTTCCCATTCAGTGAATATACCAGTGACTCATGCCTCCATACCATTGCAAGTGTGAGTCACTTCTGCCTAGAATGTCCCTTCCCCACTTTGTGAAATGCTATTTGCTTTTTTAAGCCCAGCTGAAGGGTAACCTCCTTTGTGAAATCTTCCTAGAGGTAACAGAACAAAGTAGTTAAACAATGGCTCTGGAAGCCTATGGGTATGTGTTTAAATTCTGGCTCTATTACTTTTCATTTTTATTTTAATTGTTTGTTTGGTTTTGGGAGCTGGCAAGTATAGGGATCTAAACCCTTGATCTTGATGTTATCAGCATCATGCTCTAACCTAGTGAGCTAACCAGCCAGCCTATTATTTTTTAGGTAATTTTGATCAAGTTATTTAACTTCTCTGTACCTCAGTTTGAATCCTATTTCACATGAAGTTTATCTTAACATGTATTAGATCCAGCCCAGATATAGACTCCTTTCTCACTTTAAATCTATCTTACTTAACATGTATTTTTTTGAAAGGCCTACAAAAACAATTGTGTGATCATTTTCCTTTGAACTTTATTTGTAAAAGTATCCTAGTTATTTAGTGTTTAATGGTCAGATTTCCACTCACAGCGTTTCTCTGATATACTCTATCATTAAACAGCGATTACAGTGGCAAGGAGATATATTATAGAAAAACATAATATGAATTTCAAATTATTTCCTTCAAATTTAAGTTTCTGCATCTTTGGCATAATGCTTTACCCTCATCAATTCAGCTTTACTCATTTGCTATTACAGTAAAAAAAAAAAAACAAATAAATGACCAAAAATCCCACCAAGGTAGTTGTTTCAGAGTAATGAAATTGAATTTTGTTTTAGAATTTTTAACTCTTCACATGATTTCTGTAATGACATTATCGTTCCCTCAATTTGGTCCTAAAGCTGAAACTTCAGTAGCTGAGAGAGGTGAGGATGCCCTCCTCCTGAGTAGGGAGGTGAGGGGAGCCAATTTGGGGCATTAATGGATGAGAAGGGCATCACACAGGGGAGGGAGTGTATAAGTGTGTATGTATGTACACACAAAAAGCCCCATAGCACTACCCATTTGGAAAGAGTATGTCAGTTGGCACTGACAACCCAATCATAATAAGCACATCTCATGCACAAATCTTGGCTTCTAATTACCAATTTCCACTAAAAGATGGAGGAATGACTGATTTCAGAGTTGGGGCAAGGCAAGTACAAAATGCATTTGGAAATCCTGTTGTGCCCAGAAGTAAGAAAGTGCTTTGAAAATGATGAGAACAAGTCAAAAGGACACAGGAACCAACTTGAAGGTATTCCCACTAACCAAATTTGGGACAATTTGAGATTCAATAAAATAACATATTATAGTCCATTGAATAGAAAACCATGAATCCAAACTGATATCAATAAATTGAAATTGATTAGAAGCAGGATATATACATAGCTTCAAAGTACCTCCCCATAAAACACAAAGGGGACCTTCCTTTACAGTGGTGAAGCCTGATATGTAGTACCTTAAGCAAGTGATCAAAATGAACACCCTCAGAAATGGGGCAAACTGAAATTGTGCACTACCTGATAGGATGCAATAGAACAAAGAACTGCTGCTATAATACTCCTGCCTAAGAAGCACAACTGGAATCTAATCATGAGGAAACAGAAATCCAAATTTTGGGACACTTCACAAAATAACTTCCCCATAATCTACAAAAGTGCCCAGGGTCTCAAAAGTCAAGACAAGACTCAGGAACTGTTCCAGAGTGAAAGAGACTGGAGATATTACAACCTAAAGCAATACATGGTTTTGAGCTGGATCTTTATAAGACACTAATGGGACAATCAGTAATGGCGTCTTAGGATTAGATAGTAGTGATACACCAATGTTAACTTCCTAATTTTGATGGTTGTATTGTGGTTATACAGAATTCCTTCTTTTTGGAAATATAAAAGTACTGGAGGGTGATGCAGAATCATGATAGTAACTTGTCAAAGGGGAAAATTTTTATTTGTATAATATTTACAACCTTTCTGTAAGTCTGAGGTTGTTTCAAAAATTTTTCTTTAAAAAGCAAAATGCAGAAAATGAATCAATAGATTATTCTCAAAGAATTGATAAAGGAATTCAATGTGATATATAATTCTAAAAACATAATTACAGTGAACTTTGTCCAATTCCTGTGTCCACTGTGCACATGTTCTTCAAAACTGTTTTCATTTTGTGTAATTTCCGCCCCCCGAATTTTTCTCATGCATGACTTTCAGAATCTTTAAAGACACACACACCTCCTGTTAGCATAGTGACATGTTCACAGGTGCTGCTCAGTAAAGTTATGTGCATTCTGTTTTTGAAAGTGAACAAAAATGTAGATATTACCAGAAAAATAACTTCTCCCCCTTGTGGCAAAAATTGAAAATACATTCTGCTGGAAAGTATTACTCCTTATAAAGAATTTTCACATAATTTCATGTGAATCCCCATGTTATCCTCTAAATAGTACACAGTATTTGAAAACAATATACTTAGAGGTAGTTTCACAGTTTTCTTCAGGTCAACAATATCCAGCTTCTATTTGCATAATATTCTCTATCGCAAAAAGCTGTAGGTTTGATAGAACTGACACAACAAAAGGCAGAACCAAAGTTACCATATAAGTTTACAATAGATAGATTGACATGATAGGCAAGCAAAAAGGGATGGCTTCACTCAAAGATACTTGCCTATTTAAGATTACAGGGACATCAGGAAGGCTTCTCACCTCTCGAAGTTTAATCTCAAAAATCTGAAAGTCCACCATTGGAGATTAATTCTTTTTAGTTGATTCTATACAATTTTCACTTAGTTTACTAATATAAAAATACAATAGAAGGGATAAGACATTTTCTTCATTTAAGATTGCCAATGGTGAAAACAAAGAAAGTCACTCATCTGAGCTATAAATGAAACTTAACTTTCTCATTCTAGATTCCTACCCCCATTCTTAACCCTCCATATTTCTTCCTAGTAAATCACCAGGCACTGATAATTGTTTTACTGACCTTTCACTGATTATAAAGTAATTTAAGTGGTTTTTGAAAGTAAACTTAATTCCAGTTTCAGACTTTTAAATTAAAAGTGGCTCGGTTGGATACTGTCTCTTAAACACAGTAATATAAATATTAGTATCTCGGCTAAAATGAATTATTGACAATTTTAATACATGTTGCACAGTACATATTAATATAGAAAAATACATGTTATCAGCAGCATAATGTTGACCATGTTCTAATCCATTCCACCTGCTCAAATATTAGTGCAAATAATTATATATTTGTAATGCATCACTGCTGTCTAAGCGCAAAACTATGCCTTCTGAATAAATGACTTTCCTCTGAAGTTGTTTGCTATTTGGAGTATGATGTGATATATTCCTATTTAAATTGGCTTTGTATGGTGAGGCAGACTGCAACCGTCTAAACCACTTAGAAAAAGAGCAAGTGTGTTTAGTACTGCTCTCTTCCCTGCAAAGTAGATATTTAATCACAAGAAGTGAAGTTTTGTTCTGGTACTTACCAAATAAGCAGATAAAATATACAAGGCCTAGTTTAAAAATATGAATTTTGTTAAATCTACGGTTATTAGCCTACCTGCTCCAATTCACCTAAAATGTGTCAGATTTCTCTCCCATATAGACATGAATGCTTTTTTCCCCCTTAAATTTGGAAAGAGAAATAAATGATTGATCAGTGGTAGGAATAAAAGGTAAGAGTTAAGGGCCGGCCCGGTGGCGCACTGGAGAGTGCGCCGTTTGGGAGCGTGGAGGCGCTCCCGCCGAGGGTTCGGATCCCATGTGGAGACCGGTTCCCACTCACTGGCTGAGCGCGGTGCGGGCACGACACCGAGGGTTGCGATCCCATTACCGGTCAGTAAAAAAGACAAAAAGGAGGGCCGGCCCGGTGGCGCACTGCTGCAGTGCACCGCTTGGGAGCGCGGTGGCGCTCCCGCCGAGGGATCGGATCCCACATGCAGACCGGTTCCCGCTCACTGGCTGAGCGAGGTGCGGGCGCAACACCGAGGGTTGCAATCCCGTTGCCGGTCCCAGTCCGGTACGGGTGTGACACTGAGGGTTGTGATCCATTGCCGGTCACGAAAAAAGACAAAAAGAAAAAGAAAAAAAAAAAAGGTAAGAGTTAAGACCATTTTTAAAAGACTTAACATGTGATTTTGGTCACATGAAAATGACTACCTATTGCTAATATAACAAATAGCTTTTTTGCCCTACATTTTTAATCCAGCATTAGACATTAGAAAAACTACCAATGCACTAAACAGTTAACAGAATTGGCAAGCTCATACATTTAAAACAGTCTGTTTTTGAAGGGAGAAATACTGATTTCCTCATATATTGAAAGGTAGAGTCATCACTTACTCCCATGTTACAAAATATGATACAAAATGCCTGGATTATTTCTATTGTGAAAATTATTAAGCAGAAACAACAGTATTAGGATTATATAAAATAATACTAAAGAGAACTTCATGATGGACAGATTTCTATTAGGCACAAACAATATTCAATTAAAATTGCATGACCACTTATATAATTTAAAAAACTAAGTGTAAAAAGTATGACCACACACTAAACATATAAAAAAATTCAATAGTAACTTAGATACAAACCCTATATACCAACTTCATAATCTAAACACAGTGAGAACCAAACATTGGATGAAAAGAAAATTAGCTTAAGCAAAACTAATGAGCCTATCAAACTAAAGAACCTAGCTAATGTTACATAAGGAGAATAATATACAGAACATAAGACTGAGTAAGATTTAGGTTGCAATCTCAGCTTTTTACTGGCTGTAGACCTTGATAGGTCTACTTAACCTTTCTGTGCCTTAGGGTTTTCATCTGTCAAGTGGAGATAATAGTACCAAAATCCTAGGGTTGCTTTGGAATCAAATAATATATGTGAGAAATGTAGCAAAGTGCCTAGGACTTAAATGTGTCTATAATTATCGTTATGAGGAAATAGCAATTTTAAATTATTTAAATAACTTTAAAAACTGCTAGATTTCATGTAGAATTATTTAGTCGAAAAATATGGCCTGGTCTTTCCTTCCACAGTACATAATGTATTACAGGACAGACCTTCTCAAGCAGAAAGAAGTAATATAGGTACGGAATACAATTAAACTAATTGGATAAAAGCACAGAATTCTTTGTATGTCAAATTCTCTATTAGAAATTAGGAGAATTCAGTATGCTTCTGGAAAACATCTCACACTTCCAAGAAATCAGTGGGCAATATATATGGGGAATGTGCAGAATATTTTTTCATTAAAAATGTCAATCTGCTAATGTGAGCTATTTTAGTCACCCACAAATTATGAACACACAGTTAAGCACGCCTTAGCCACATTATAAAGATGGTCACATCAAGCAGTTTTGTAGAGTTTCAGGAACCCAAATCTCTTTATCTGGATGCTTGTAAATATTCACCATCATAGGCAAGAGAAAGACATTTTAAGGAAGAAGTAAATTCTCCACTTGGAATCAATCTACTGGGTGATAATTAAATTATTTCATTGTGAGCCAGAAGGCGGGTATTCAAAAAGTAAAATATTTAAAAGTGAAAGAACAAAGAAAATAGTCGAAAATATAACATAAATTTAACCTACTTTAAATTAATTTTTTAATTTGACCTACTTTAAATGAACCTACTTTATTAGCAGCTTTTTTTAAAACCAGGAGATGCTTATTAGAACCTTTAACCAAGGTGTTCCTCAGAATGAGGTCAATAATTGTATTGGAATAATCAGATGGTCACCAGTCTAAAGATCCATCCAGCTGTTATTCTATAATTTACATAAGGACTATTCATCTACTCTGGTTGACTATCATTTCCAATATCACAATTTATAGTAACTAGACTTCCTTCTCAAACCTGTGTTCTCTATTTCATATAATATACTCAAGTTTTAGAAAAACAATTTGCAGTGTTTTAGAGCATATTTTCTGCTCTGATATACTACCTAAACATTGCATGTTAGCTTATGTGTAATTAAGGAATACTGCAAAGATTCCCTTTATTTAAATGTTGGTTAAAGTTACTAACATAAAAAGCTCCATTATTTCTACCTAAAATTTTACCATATGCATATGAAAAACATTTTACTTACGATCATCTCTTTTGAGCCATAAACTTTGGGAAAAATTTTGCAGTGGCTATAAATATGAAAAATACTTTAAAAGTCAGAATACAAAAAATGTGTACTGCCTCACACACTTTTTTTTTCTTCCTTAGAGAAAAACCATATTTTTAGGCTAAATTTCTAATCTTGGTTACATAGGCAAATATGAAAAGTAAGGAACATTTATACATTTTAAGTAAAAAATCATTTATAGAATTCAGTATGGATATCTTTAAGATGTAAAAATAGAGTAAAATTTTTTTTTTAAAAAAAGCAATTGCAGAGAATTTTTTTATTGAGCATCAATGTTAACACATTTAAATTAAGTATTCACTTATGAGTTTTCTTTGTCACTGCCCTGTCAATGGACATAATGGAAAATATTGCACAAAACTCAAGCATAGAAATAATAATTAACAAAATATCTAAGCGATGCTTTATCTTTTAAAAATTAATCCAAACAAAATAATTGGAAGCTCCTCTGATTTGGAAGTCTTAAAATGTTATCTCATGTTTTATTTGAGATTTTTTTCTTTTTTTTTTACAAATTGACACTGTACAAAGAGTTCAAATGGCCAGTAAAACTACTGCCTTAAAATTGTTGGCTTTAAGTAACAGAGGTATAATTTGAATTCACATCAGAGCTTTCTAAAATGGCAACAGTACAAGCATATGACTTTCTCTAGTGTTGAAAACCTGTTCTGGCTCTCCCTTGGCTAAGGAATAGAAAACTAGACAGCCTTCTAAAACTGCCACAATGTTCTAAAATGCTTTGACAAAAGTTGGCATACTTCAAAACCCTTGCTTACCTTGATAACACTGGGCTAAACAGAAAATGAAGAAAATTCAGTCAATAGTAACTTAAACAGTAGCTAGCTCTGGACCTGAAAGGTTTAGTAAAGTTGACGACCATTCAAAATCATTGTCAAAAGAAAAGCAGTTTTCCAAAATTAGGCCAAAAGCCTATATTAAAAAATGTCAAGAATGAATTGAACATTAAAGTTTTTCTATTCTTAGAAGACTATAAACAACATTTGGAAGCTGAAACACTACATATAATTTAGAACGCATTCTCACAGAACAAGTTTATAGGGTTTACAAAATAACGGCCTTTCTAAATTTTCACTTAATGTTTAAAATTTTGTATGTGATTTACTATGTCATCATATTAAGCCAATTCAATTAACTATATCCAAGTTAACTTCAGAAATGCCTCGAAAAACGACAATGACAGAAGCCATAGATATGAAAAGCAACCAGTCTTTGCAAAAAAGCTTATCTCTAAACTCAGAATACATAATGTTATCCATCAATTCCCAATTCCTCTTAAGATAGAACTCTACCTGCATGTTTAGCCATCCTATCGTATTCAAGTTTAACATTAAGATAGAAATCTTAAAGGACTGCTTTGTTGCTAAATATTGTCAATATTTCTCATATGCACCATTTGGACTATACCTCATTTTTTACTTCCCTTATAATATTAAAATAGTGAATAAATATGGTCCTTTATTAAGGTCCTCTACCTTATCTTAAGTGAAATATAAAATAAGGTAGTTTTATTAATTTCTTGCTAGAATTGGCTGAAAACCTATTTATCAAATAAGAAATAGTAAACTTTAAGTTTTACCCAGAAAGCAGATGTATTCTGATCCACTCCTAATATCTATATAAGACATTTCATTATTTTAGTTTAGTTTATAACATTTTTCTTGGAACAGTATTATTGTTGTACCTCAGGAAAAAATCCAATCAACCAACCACAGAAATAATGCTTAAATGTCACCTTCTGAAAGAGGCAAGAAATTCTTTAGCAAAACCTAAAATAAAATAACTTGATTAATAATTACCAGTGCTGAAAGGGTCATTAAAAATTAATGAATAATAAATACAGTTTTGCTGTATTTCACCCATTATTAATGCAAAACGGGATAGTAAAATTTTTAAATGGAATACGTTAAAGAACAAGAACCAGAATGTTGGTAACATTTCATTTGCCTTCTGACATCAACATTTTCCAAAATGAAAAGTGACATGTAGTTTTACAGAATTAGAAATTTATAAGGACAAGAATGGAATTAAAATTCACCTTGGGGGTGGAAGCAAAATACAACTAGTGGTATACAAATTCCAAATAAAATCTCAAGGGTAAGTATGGCTGCTGTTTTCTTCCAAAAAGTCATTTTTCTGTAAAATGTTGGCTGTGTCATAAGGAATCTCCTGTGCTTTCTATCAACCAAGGCCTGCTGAAGTACAACACATTTCCTTTGTAAATTCAACTTCAGCTGAAGTGTCGAGCAAGGCGGGAAGATCTATAGTCAGCACGAAGTTGTACGAAGGAATGAAGTATGTTCTTGTCCAGATTAGCAAGTTGTTCTCCTGAGCAGACTTGCTTTAAGTTATCTGGGGCAACTACCAGAAGATTGCAAAGTGCATGCAAAGTATCAAAAAGATGTAATACCATTGGAATCTGAATTGAGAGAAGGAAAAAAATTACATTGAAACAATTTCCAGTTTTATAATTAGTTTGTAAATTATCACCTACAGACTATCAGTCAGGACTTACTAGTGTGGGAGGAGTGCAATATAAGAATTTTTTAAAGCTCCTAAAGCATTAAAACCCAAAGATTTCAGTAGTTACATGAATCATCTATAATCTTTTGAAAAGATTCATATTATGTAGTTTTCTTCAATAGTAACAACCATTTATACTTTAGTGGACTAGAAATAGTTATCATTACTATAGCACTTTTCTTAATTTAAACTATAGGGGAAAATGACTTCTGAATATGTATGACATATTCAGCATTAGTCATGGATGTCAATAAGGCCAATTGAACTGCAGAACTGAAATATAACCAAATAAAATAAAACATGAAGCAAAAATGTGTTAATATTGAAAATATGATTGGAACAACACTTTTCAGGATGCGTTAGATCCATCTCACTACAATATCAACAAAAGCTGTAAACTTTTTACGAATCACTGTAAGTCAATACAGATTTTTAATGGCTTGACTTACATTCCTAAGCCTATTTACAAGTTTGATATATGTGTATACAAACCTTAAAGTCTTTGGCACACTTCCTATATTCAGCTACATCACAGATTGCTAACATGCCGCCCATACAACTGTAGGAATACTGTTGAAGATGCTCATAAATAAGTCGA
This sequence comes from Galeopterus variegatus, assembly GCF_000696425.1. Classification (NCBI taxonomy): domain Eukaryota; kingdom Metazoa; phylum Chordata; class Mammalia; order Dermoptera; family Cynocephalidae; genus Galeopterus; species Galeopterus variegatus. The sequence continues at coordinate 712,472 of NW_007726246.1, forward strand.
TGGAAACGTACTCCAAGTTCCATCAAAACTGTATCCACATTCTTCCCATCCATGGAATTTTTAATCTTCTCTACTTGTTTTCGTACATAAGCACAGACTTTTACACAGGCCTGTAAAAATTTTTCTATACTTATTATATAGAAATGTACATCAGCTTAGCTAAGGAAAAAATATAGTTTCTCATTAATCTCCAAAAAACTTGGGGCATAATAAGATACACCAATGAGAATGTAAACGAAGTACTGTATTAACAAAGCAGATATTCTTACTAGCAAATTGAATGATTTTACTCACATTAGTATATTGAATCAAAACATTGTTTTCATCTTCTGGCTTAAAATCTGTTTTCTTTTGTTCTGCAGCCAAGATATGCTTCATCTGTCCAATCATACAATTTAACGTCCTAGAGAATTGAGAACATAACATATTTGAATGATTTAGTTTAGTCTATGTTTACTTTCATTTATATTATTTATACTAAATTAAATTAAAATTATATAGTTTCATATCACCATAAAACTATCTTGCTTTGGTAAACTTTAGATTTTAGAAAAAGTAAATTCTAGGTCTTGATATCAAAGAGTTCTTGCTTTTATTATCTTCCTGCTCAAAACAGAGGGCAAAGATTCTTTGCCCAATACTTCATTTAAGGAAATCTTAAAGATCTTAGAAGTCTGTCACTAACTTATTTCCTTAACAACTAAGGATCTCCAAAGGCAAAACTATATAAACAGAATGTTTAGAAAGGTGGGAGGATAGATGGCTTAAGAAGAATGGCCAAGGTTTGGAAGAGTGGGTAGGAGAAACATGAGTCTCACAATCTAAGGACAAACAGGAGGATGAACAAGTGGTACTAAAGATCCAGCTGAGAAATGAGGGCATGGATTTGTAATGGTACCAATATATGAATCATGTGTCATTCTCCAACAGCAATCAACCACCCAGTTACAGGAATAAAAGAGACTACACTGATCCAGAGTTTAGGGTCTATAAGACAGTTGTAATTGAAGGAAATGAATTTTAAGGTAATTACAAGGGAGTAATTCAAGAGATGGAATGAGCAATTTAAGCACAATAATGAACAAAGCCAAGCTAGGAAAAGGATAATAGATTGGCGTAAGATGAGGAGATTAAGAGATAGAGGTTCTGCTGAGGGCATAAACAGGTTTATGGAGAATTAAGGAGTTGAAAAAATAGGAGATTGCAGGCAGAGAGTAGGACACTTAGGTTCCAGATTTTTGTTATCAATGATAGGGCATAGGAGTAGATCGCTAAAGTGGAGATAATTAAGAAAATGAATGGGTCACACACACGGACATGGAAATAACCTAAGACTAAAAGTTAAAAAAAAATTGTCAGATGCCCAAATCCTCAATAAACGCAGGGGACTGACATAAAAGACTGAGTAATGACAGCAATAAGAAAAGAAAGATGTGAGTTTCAAAGGCAAAGGAGTTTTAGCCTAACAGATGAATATATCTCAATATGTCTGGTCTGAAAATATCAGCAAGGATGTAAGTGAATGGTGAGCCCACCTCTTAGCCCCAGGTTACATAGGTATAGGAGAATTAGAAGGTCACACTCAAGAGACCTCCACAGACCACTGTGCCTTCTAGGTACTGACTAATGCAAAGATTTAGAGACTAAGGTTTACATGGGAAGATGAAAAGAAATTATCTAATTTATAAAGAGACACTAGGAAATATATATTTCATATACTTTTGAAAGTTTAATTCCCCAGCTCCCCCAAATGATTTTCAGATATTCTGAGGCAAAGCAAGAAGAAACAAGTTAATGTGAAGGATTTAGGTTAGGGAAACACACATTTCTTAAAAGTGGTACTTATAACATATATAATATGCATTATAATGATATTAAAGGAAGTTCTATGTATGTATAATTTCATACGGTCTGACTAAAAACAAAGGGAGACTACACATCAACAAATCGAATAATCAGAAGAAATGGGTAAACTCCTAGAAACACTCAATCTACCGAAACTCAATGATGAAGAAATAGAAAATCTAAACAGATCAGTAACAAGTAAGGAAAATTAATCAGCCATCAGAAACCTCCCAGCAAAGAAAGCCCAGGACCAGATGCCTTCACTAGTGGACTCTTCTTAGAAAAGAGTTAACACCAATCCTTTTTGAACTCTTCCAAAAAAATGAAAGAAGTGGGAACACTTCCAAACTCATTTTATGAGGCCAGCATTGCTATAATACCAAAGCCCAACAAAGGCACTACAGGACAAGAAAACTACAGGATAATAACCGTGATAAACATAGATGTAAAAATCATAAAAAAAAAAAAAGAAAGAAAAATACTAGCAAATTGAATTAAATAGTACATTAAAAGGATCATAAACCATGATCAAGCAGGATTTACCCTGGGGAGGAAGGATGGTTCAACAGACACAAATCAATAAACGTGATACTCCACATTAACAAAATGAAGAATGAAAATCATATGATCAGAAAAGAGATGCAGAAAAAGCATTTGGCAAAATTCAATATCCTTTCATGATAAAAACTCTCAATAAATTAATTGTGTAAGGAATGTACCTCAATATAATAAAGGCCATATATGACAAGCTTACAGCTAACAGCACACTCAACAGTAAAAAGCTGAAAGCTTTTCCTCTAAGATCAGGAATAAGAACAGGATCTCCACTCTCATCATTTCTATTCAAATAGTACTAGAAGTCCTAGCCAGAGAATTTAGGCAAGGAAAAAAAAAAGACATCGAAATTGGAAAGAAAGAAGTAAAATTGTCTTTGTTTGAAGATGACATGATTTTACATATAGAAAACCCTACAGACTCCATCAAAAAATTGTTGGAACTATTACGTGAATTCAGTACAGGATACAAAATCAGTGTGTCTCTATACACTAACAACAAACTACCTGAAAAAGAAATTAAGAAAACAATCCCATTAACAATAGCATCAAAGGGGCCAGCCCGGTGGCGCACTGGATGGTGCGCCGCTTGGGAAGCGCGGCGGCGCTCCCGCCCGAGGGTTCGGATCCCACATACAGACCGGTTCCCGCTCACTGGCTGAGCGAGGCGCGGGAGCAACACCGAGGGTTGCAATCCCGTTGCCGGTCCCCGGTCCAGTACGGGGGCAACGCTGAGGGTTGCGATCCTGTTGCCGGTCCCCGGTCCAGTACGGGGGCAACGCTGAGGGTTGCGATCCTGTTGCCGGTCCCCGGTCCAGTACGGGGGCAACGCTGAGGGTTGCGATCCTGTTGCCGGTCCCCGGTCCAGTACGGGGGCAACGCTGAGGGTTGCGATCCTGTGCTGGACACGGAAAAAGACAAAAGACAAAAAAAAAAAAACAAAAAAAAAACAATAGCATCAAAAAGAATAAAATAGTTACGATTTAACATACCCAAGGAAGTAAAAGACTTGTACACTAAAACTATAAAATATTTCTGAAAGAAATTAAAGAAGGCATAAATAGATGGAAACACATCCTACTTTCATGGATGGGAAGAATTAATAATGTCCATAATATCTAAAGCAATCTATAGATCTGATGCATTCCCTATCAAAGTTCCAATGGCATTTTTCACAGAAATAGAAAAAGCCATCCTAAAATTCATATGAAATAAAGCCATCTTGAGCATGGAGAATAAAACTAGAGACATCATACCTCCTGATTTCAAAATAAATTACAAACTAATTAAAATAGAATGTAAAATAGAATAGTAATTAAAATAGAATGGCATTGGCATTAAAACAGACATACAGACGAATGGAATAAAATAGGGAGCCCAGAACAGACCAATAAATAAATCCATGCATTTATGGTCAATGAATTTTCCACAAGAGTGCAAAGAACACACATGGGGAAAAGACAGTCTCTTCAATAAATGGTGTTGGGAAAACTGAATATCCACATGCAGAAAAATGAAACTGGACCCTTATCTGTCACCATATATAAAAACTCAACTCAAAAAGGATTAAAGATTTTAACATGAGACCTAAAACTGTAAAACTACTAGAAGAAAATACAGAAAAAAGCTTCTTGACATTGGTTTGGCAATGACTGTTTGGTCACGGCCCCAAAAGCACAGGCAACAAACACAAAGTAGAAAAGTGAGACTGCATAAAACTAAAGAGTTTCTGCACAGCAAAGGAAACCACCAACAGAATGATGAGATAACCTAAGGGATGGGAGAAAATATTTGCAAACCATACACCTGATACGGGGTTAATATCCAAAATATATAAGGAACTCAATAGCAAAAACAATCACAAAAAAGGAGAAGAACCTGAATAGACATTTCTCAAAAGACTATTTACTAATGGCCAATAGGTATATGAAAAGGTGCTCAACATCACTAGTCATAAGGGAAATGCAAATCAAAAACATAATGAGATATCATCTCACACCTGTTAGGATGGTTATTGTCAAAAAGAAAAGAGACAAGTGTTGGTGAGGGTGTGGAGAAAAGGGAATACTTGTACACTGTTGATGCGAATGTAAATTGGTATAGCCATTATAGAAAACAGTATGGAGATTCCTCAAAAAATTACAAATAGAGCTACTATATGACCCAGCAATCCCATTTCTGGGTATATATCCAAAGGAAATGAAATCATTAGCCCAAATATATCTACACTCCCATGTTCAATGCAGTATTACTCAAAATAGCCAACATACAGAATCAACCTAAGTACCTGTTTAAGAATAAATGGGTAACAAAAATGTATGGTATATTTATACAATGGAATACTGAGCCTTAAAAAGATGGAAATCTTGCCATTTGTGACAACCTAGATGAATTTGGAGGACATTATGTTGAGTGAAATAAGCCAGGCACAGAAAGACAAATACTGCATGATCTCACTTATATGGGGAATAAATATAGGCAGATGTTGGCCAAAGGGTACAAAGTGTCAGTTATTCAGGCTGAGTAAGTTCTGGAGATCTAACATGCAGTATGGTTAGTATAGTTAATAATGTATAGTTGAAACCATATAGTATGGTTACTATACTTAATAATACTATAGTTAATAATGTATACTTGAAATTTGCTGAGAGTAGATCTTAAGTGTTCTTACTACAAGAGAAAAAAATGGTAACTACATGAGGTGATGGAAATGTTAATTGGCTCTTTTTGTGGTAATCATTTCACAATGTAGACATATATCAAAACATCATACTGTATACCTTAAATATATTCAATTTTTATTTGTCAGTTACACCTTGATAAAACTGGAAAAAACAAAAGGAGAGACCAGTTTTTAGGATTCTTTTAAACCTATTCTTCAATAAACTAGTAGTTTGAGTAATTAATTCTATAATATCCTTATTTTTTCCAGTTTTATTTTTCTATTTTATTTTTTTTCCCCTTATTATCACATACTGTATGGTAGTTCTCAGTATTAGTACAAAGATCAATTCGGAGGTTAGTTGTGAGTAATTTGTTACTTATTAGTAGTAAAAATTATTTACTCTTTCATAAATTAGAGTAGATTCTAGATTACCTTTTTAATAGCACTATCACTAACTTGGATTCGAATATGCTTTCTTGAGTAGATGAGAAAGTAGAATTACAGCAAATAAAAAGATATACCTAAACCTTAGTAGCATGGGCTTTAGAATTAAAGTCCCAGCTCTACCACCACTAACTGTATGATCTTGAACAGATTATTTAATTTTTTTAAGCCTCCATTTCCTCATTTGTAAAATGAAAATAGTAGTTCCTACCTAATACATGAAATAATACACAAATGATAGTAATTCCTACCTAATACATGAGGTAAAGGTCCTTGAATTGTGCCTGGCACACAGCAAATGCCTGATAAATGGAAGCTATTATCATCATCAATAAACATAAGCCCACTGATATCTCAAAAATGGATGATGGAGACCCACTACTCTATATCATGAACAGGTAATTAACTAGTAAATATTACAAAAGTTTTTTGCACTCACTTAACAGAATTTACCTTTAAAGAATTAATACATTTATTTAAAATATTTCATACATGAGCCTTAACAATCTAAATGAAAATATAATCCTTTATGTTACACACCAGTTTTTATGAAGTCTCTAGTTTAGGAGTGTGTGGAAGATGGGGGCTTACAAAAAAAGGTTTGTAAATGAATCTGGTTTAAAAGTAAATCTAAACATACTGACTTCTAGAAAAAAAAGCTTGGGGATCTAATAAAAATAACATTCTAATAAGGATAAAAGTAATATGTAAATATAAAATCATATGTTATAGCAAGATGGTGGTATTAAGACAGAGGTTTTTCTTCTCTAAAAACTTTTTTCATACTGCTACAACAGTCAATTAAAACAATGCAAAAGAAAAAATAAAACCAGTAACTTGCCTGTCAATGCCAGTATCCAATTTCATCTCCATCTGTTCAATTATTTCTTTTTTCTTCTGAAGGCATTCAGATAACTTAGGAGAAGAGCTATTTTATATTTAAAAGGGAAAAAAAAAATCACATTAATAGCCTTATAATTTCTAAAAGTTTTTCATATGCATGTGTATATTACGTGCATTATAAATACATACATACACACACATACATTAGTTTAATTTGCTCATGAATCTAAGAAGCACATAAGTAGTAAACTATTTAGGATTTGCTGTGCCCAATTCATTATAATAGTTACACTAAAAACAATTAACCTGTTAAAAGGGAAAAAAGAGGAAGATTTAAATATCTTATTCTGATTTCTAACGAGACAACTCTTCAGAATATTTAAAACTTTGAAATTCTGGAATTATTTGGTTTCCTTTGTAACTAAATATCTGGTATGACAGTAAGAAAAGTCACCAGAGTCTTAAGAATATAGTAAATCATACTAACTAAAATTTGGAGGCTAACAGCCTACCAGTTGTATTTGGTTTTCCTAAATTTAAAAAAACCTGACAATAATATCTGCCTTCTGAATGTTACCAAAATGTCAAAAATACCCAAAATATTAAGGGATACGCCTCCCTAATAACTGTATGAATTCTCTGCTATGTGGCATAACAGCATTTTTCAAAGTGTGATTCAGGGATCACAAGTCATCTTTATCTTTGAGACTAATCTTGGCATATCAATGTTTATAACAAAATGTCTAAAATTTTATCTTTTATATGAATATTTTTTCTCGCCAATAATAGTGCTAAGCAGTTAATTTTTTACAGCATGTTCACATACAAGGGGATTTCAAAAGTTCACAGAAAGATCTGTATTGTCTTTTAATTCTATTTTTCCACAAATGTTTTTAAGTAGTCTTGTATACACTACCTTATTTAATTCTCATATGCTTTAAAGTTCACATAAATTGATATAAAGATATAAACCAAACCTTAATGACTCATCAAAATGTCCTATTAATCTCCTAAAAGTTTTTCTATGTGTTTATATTATAACAAATAGATACAAGTGGACAGTGCCTGTTGGATCTTTTAAAGGATGTCAAATTTGCTAAGCTGGAGGTCCTCTTTCACATCAGATTCATGTTTACGACAGATCAACTCTTTTCAAATACACCAAAATTAGTAACACAGTAGGAAGAGAAAATAGGAAGGCAAGGAAGAAGGAAAAGAACTTTTACTTTTTATTTTACACCTTCTGTCCTGTTTGACTTTTTCACAAACACGCATTACTTTTAAAACTTAATAAAAATACATGTAGAATATTATAAAATTCTTTGAAATATAATGAAACTCAGACACAATTTGACTAACCTTATTAGTGGCATAAGGTGATCATTAAACTGCTTGTCAAAAAGATGAAAAATAGTATTGGCCTGCTGTACAACATCCAAAAAATAGAGATTTGCATTCCTAGAATCTGAAGAAGGAATTCCTAAAATTGGAAGGCATATATATGTTAGAATCATCGTTGAAGAAATTCATCTTGGGAACAGAAAAAATAATGTGGTTTTCTATACACAACATGAATAAAAGAAAATGCTGTATTAATAAATCAGCAATGATTTTTGTGGACAGAAGAGTGAAATTAAGCTTGTCAATATCTTAACACAATTCATCTGAAGTTATTTTTATGCCCAAATTCTCACCATCTACTTAGTCTTCATGATTGCTTAGATAAACTGAAAAACCAATAAACAAACCATCTTGGACTCTACCTTCACTTTCCCTTTCCCAACTCTCTGATGCCCAATGATTCACGTGTGCCACGAATACACTTCCATCATTTTCCTTATAACCAGGCCTCTTTATCTACAATAACAGTTAAAATAATTTTCTTATTAGTCTTCCTAGTTCAAGTCTCTTTGTCTTTTATCCTATACTGCTGCCATAGTAATAATGTGCCTTAACTTATGTATTTCACTCACCATGCTCTCCATAATTTCCTCAAAAATATTCAGAATCTCCTCATTATCTACAGAGTAAATTTCTGATTTTCAGCAGGGTAATCAAGCCACTCAACATTCTGACACCCAAAAAGTCAGCGGACCTCTGCGGATTTCAGTCTCCTGCTTTTTGTAAATTCTAAAGTCCCCCTTTAGCTCTAGATGTTAGCTTCTAACCAAAACTAAAAGACATGAGAAACTAAGAAATGTGGTATATATGCACAATGAAATACTATTCCGCCATAAAACAGAATGAAATCCTGTTATTTGCACAATATGAATGAACCTGGAGGACATTATGTTAAGTGAAATAAGGCAGGCACAGAAAGACAAATGCGGAATCTAAAAAAGTTGATCTCACAGAAGTAGAGAGTAGAACAGTGGTTATCACAGGCTGGGGAGGGTAGGTGATAGAGGCTGGTTAATGGGTACAAAGTTACAGTTAGACAGGAAGAATAAGTTCTGGTGGTGAAATTCCACAGTAGGGTGACAATAGTTTATAATAATATAATGTATATTTCAAGGTAGGTAGAAGAGAAGATTTTGAAAATTATCACCAAAGAAATGATAAATGTTTAAAGTGATGGATATGCTAATTACTCTGATTTGATCATTACACAATATACACACACATTGAAATATCACCTTGTACCCGACCATAAATATGTACAATTATTACATGTCAATAATAAATCAAATAAAGCTTAAAAAAGAATCTAAGAAAAATATTCCTAGCTCAGAAAATACAAGCTTAATATCTAGAATTCTTTATAGGATAATCATTTTTTCAAAGTTTTAAAATGGAAAACAAAGATGCTCTTCCCCCAGAAAAGACAATAATACCAATAGATAAGAAAACTAAAGACTCCAACACAAGAGAAAAAATAAAATCAATACACATGTAGAAAATATTAATATTTGCTATTAATGAAAGACATGAAAATTAAGGTAACATTGGTTTATGTTTTATTAAAATTTTTAGGAAATAGTAATATTTGTACAGAAGAACTGGTACATGCACACAGGCCAGTAGCAATATAAATCGGTGGGGGAAAACTCCTTAGGAAAACAGTTTGTATCAAAATGAAAAAATAAAAAAATTGTGTATTAAATTAAAAGTATATATATGAAGGTCTTCAAAATGTTCATGGAAATATTTATATTATGTTTTAGTTCTATTTCTCCACAAATTTTTTAAAGTTCCCTCAAATGTGTGCGTGTATTTTATATATATTTGTGTGTGTGTACATACATATATGTTTTATATATATTTTAAAAAGCACACTTTGATTTGGTAATTTTACTTCTGGGATTTTATCCAAAGAAAATAATTCAAAATAAGGAAAATACTTTAAGGTCTACAATGTTCATTGCAGCATTATTTATATTACTAGAAACCTGAAAAGATACAAGATGTCTAATCACAGGGTATAGTAACCTTAGGTGTATGACAAAATTTTATGCAATCATTAGAAATAATAGCAGTGAGTCTAACTAAATAGCTGCATGGAAAATACTTATGAATAAAGGAATTTTTCCATCCTACAAGGAAATTTCCTAAGCCTTTCTAAATTGAGAATACTGCTATTAAAATAAAGATGCTAGTTTTCCATACTAGCTAAATAACAAACACTTCATATCATAGATTCAAATTCCTGTTATTTTTTATTCATTATCTTCTTTAATCTTCAAATCATTAGGTATTATTATCCCAATACAAATTACCACATTAATTCACTTGTAAATGGCAAGCAAGTACTTGACGTTAAGGGTCTGCTGTCATGAAGTTTAAAAGTGCTTACTGCATCATGAGAGTAACAATGTAAAAAAAATTATTAATAATCACAGTTAAGCCAAGGTGATTGAATTATAGCTAATTTTGGTTCAATGTTAGAAACTTTATGGAACAATACTATAAAAAATTTCCTGAGCACCTACTATGATATGTACTTTCTAGATGCTAGAGAGTAACTATGAATAAAACAGGTAAGATTCCTATTCAGAAGAACTTACATGCTATTCTCTCTACCTGAAACACTCTTTCGCCAAATATTTACTCTTTCCTTTCATTAAGCTCTCTGGTTCATGTTTCCTGAGAGAGGCCTTCCCTGACCACTCTTTCAAAAAAAGCCTTCTGTTCCAAATCCTATCCCCTACCTCCCCATTACTACTCTCTATCCCTTACCCAGTTTTATTTTTCTTTATTGCACTTCCTAATCACTTGTCTATCTTTTCCACAAGGTAAACTCCATGGTTGCAGGAGTAGGCACTTAATAAGTATGTGTTAAATGAATGAATTCTGGTGGGTGGAAGCAGACATTAATGGATAAAAATTTCATTGTGACAACTGCTATTTAAAAAAAGTTAATTCAATGATAATGAGTAACTGGGCTGGGACAGGAGGGCTACTTTAGCTAGGGTGATCAGCAAGGGCCTCTCTGAGAAAGCAATACCTTATTTGAGATCAGAAGGTTGAAAAGTCAGCCATGAAAAGAGCTGAAGGAAAGGGATTTGGGGGATGGGGAAACACCAAATGCAAAGAGCTTACGTAAGGAAAAAGAATGAAGGCCAGAGTGACTGGGGCAGTGAGGGGAAATGCAATACGAGATGTGAATGAATACAGAAGAAGCAAGATCAAAAGTCATGCTTTTGTAAAGAATTTGTTTTTTCCCCCTCTCAGAGTAACAGGAAGCCACTAAAGGGTCTTAAAGAAGGAAATAATAATTAAACTGACTGTTACGTGAAGTCAGTAATTAGGAGAGGCAAGGATAAACAACAGAGAGACCAGTTTACCATCCGACAAGAGATGATAGTGTTTAAAATAGGGTGGCATTAGCGGAGATATACAAAAGTAGATGATTTTGAGTGATGTTTGAAAGTATATTGACAGGATTTGCTAATGAAGTGGCTATGAGAGTTGATGCAAAGGAAGAATTAAGGCAACTCCTGGGCTTAGGTCTTGAGCAAGTGGTATATAGTAATGTCTTAAGTACGTGGAGGAGAATGGGAGAGGAACAGATTTAGGGGAAGGATAAAGAGTTTCATTTAATTAAGTTTGAGATGCCCACTGAACAGGTGAAGTCAGATGGACAACAGGATTAGTGAAAATGGAATTCAGGAAAGAGGTCATTATTATACTATTAACACTAACTAGTAAGCCCAAAAGAACAAAAGCAAAAGCAAATTTTAATAGGAATATATTCCTTTGCAGGCTTATTTTTAAATATTTTCCTTTCTAAACCTTAATTCCCCAACCAAGATTGTTCTCACCATTTCTTTTTTTTAATTTTTTTTATTTTTTTTTTATTTTGTCAATATACACTGTATATGATTATTATGGCCCATCACCGACACCTCCCTCCCTCCTCCTGTTCTCACCATTTCTTTTTTTTAATTTTTTTTATTTTTTTTTTATTTTGTCAATATACACTGTATATGATTATTATGGCCCATCACCGACACCTCCCTCCCTCCTCCTGTTCTCACCATTTCTGCTCCTTGACATTTTATAACTTTTACAGCACTGTAATATATTCTGCCATATATTGTACTAACTTAATGTAACTTATTATCCTACTCTATTGGATATGAACAAGGACAGAGCTCTGTCTTTCTACAGCTTTCAGCACCTGGCAAATCGATGCATTACAGAAGCTCAAAATTCACTGCAATTAACTGAATTCGACATATAGAGATGATTATATATAAAACAACATTATGCATATAGTTTAATCAAGCAGAATTTAACACAAAGTATAACACAAATATACTTACCAGCAAGTCCTGTTTCTAAAGCATAATCAATATGCTCAATACATAAAAATTCCACAAGAATGGTAAAAATTCTAAAGGCATTCCTTGGTAAATCAGAAGGATCAGAGAGCTATAAAGAAAAAAAACAAATATCATGACTCCTCAAGTCTACCTATTAAAAAAAACATTTTTTTTTTAACAATCAATCTTATATAAGACATTGTATTTCAGGTATCAAAATGATAATTCACATCCCTCCCACAAACAACAACAGTGTTCCATATTTATCTGTAACTCCCCTGGCTGAGAGTAAAGTTTTTCAAACTTGAACTGCAATTCATTAGCAGAATCCAAGTATACTTTCATGAAATAATGCACATACAACCTGTACAAACACACATGTATACACATATATATATATATAATACATGTGGATACTAGGCTACCACGTAAAATGCATTTCTAATTGTGAGTCATGGTCAAAGAGGTTTGAGAGCCACTGACTGAACAAGGGCTATTCCAGTAAAACTCAAAACAAAAAAGGATTCTTTATTTCATCAGGGAGTCAAGATGGAGAAATCAATAAATGCACTATAAAATATGTCAGGCTCAAATCCTAGCTTTATCATTTCCTCACTGACTGAAATTTGAGATGTTACTTAACCCCATCAAGTCTCAATTTCTTCATTTGTAAGATGGTAATAATATTAATAGTACATTTTAGCCTTGAGGTGAGAATAAAATAGAAAAATAAATGTAAAGTTTTTTTAGCACAGTATTTGGCACACTGTAAGCTCACAATGTTCATTTTGATGCTACTGCTACCCACAAACTACTTAGTAAAGAATTATTAGTTGTTGAGGCCAAGAAAATGAAATCCCTCACAAAAAGTTAGAAAATTACTCTCAAATTCTTATGTTTTCTATATTATTCTACATATTATGTATTATATTATATATTATGTATCATATATTATATTACATATTATATTATATATTATTCTCTATATTCTAAGTTGATTTTTGCCTTTGTCAAACCTATTTATAGTCTCCATTCATGTACCCTCTCAGGGTAATACTTACTATCATATGTATAAAACTGGGAGATGATGAAGAATTCCATAACCCACTTTAAACCCCACTGGTTATAAATACTGATTTGGTATTATTCAACTCCATTCCTAGTCCTTTTAATGACTGCCCCAAGCTTTACCCCTCATCAGTCTCTCTCTCTACATCCTCACCCTCCTCCTTTGCTCACTGATGCTCAACAGATACCCTTACCTTCTTCACAGGCCATAAAGAATAAATCCAATTTCTCACCCTCTTCCTGTTTACATCCAAATGTCCATGCATAATACACAGAAGAGGTACACAGAAAAGTGGTTAAGGATAGAGAGGACTTGAACAACACAACTGACTGTACCTAACTGACATTTACAGAATACTCCACCCAACAACATAAGGATATACATTCTTATTAAGTGCACATAAATGGACCAAGATGGACCGTATTTTGGGCTAAAATATGTCTTCGTAAATTTAAAAAGGATTCACACCACACAAGGTATGTCTTCTAACCACAATGGAATCAAATTAGAAATCAATAACAGAAAGATAGCTAACAAATCCCCAAGTATTTGGAAACTAAGCACAATTTTAAATCACTCTTTGGTCAAAATAAATCAAAAGAGAAATTTAAAAGTATTTTGAACTGAATAAAAACAAAACACGACATACCAAAATTTTTGGTATGCAGCTAAAGCAGTGCTTAGATGAAAACTTCTATGATTAAATGCTTATATTAGAAAAGAAGACAGTCTCAAATCCATGACCTCAGTTTCTACTTCCAACTAGAGAAAGGCAAATGAAACCCAAGTAAGTAGAAGAAAAGAAGTAATAAAGAGTAGAAGTTGATGAAATACAAAACAGAAAAACAATAAAAAAAAATTTATGAAACCAAAAACTGGTTCTTTGAGAAAAAATCAATAAAACTAATAAACTTTTAGCCATGTTGATCAAAGAAAGATGCTGCAAATTACCAATGTCAGGAATGAAGGAAGTGACATCACTACAGATTCTACACACATTAAAAGAATAATAAGAAAATATCATGAATGACTTTATTCCAATAAATTCAACATCTTACATGAAACATACAAATCCTTAAAAGACACAAACTATCAAGCTCACTTAAAAAGAAGGAGACATAACCTGAATAACTGTATCTATTAAAGAAGTTGAATTTGCAGTTAAAAATCCTCATAAAGAAAACTGCAGGCTCAAATGACTTCAATGGCGAATTCTTCCAAACATTTAAGAAAGAAAGAACACCAATTTTACACCAATTCTTCCAGAAAATTGAAGAGGGGGGAGTGGAAATACTTCTCAACTCATGCTATGAGGCCAACATTATACAAAAACCAGAAAAAGACATTAAAAGAAAAGAAAAATATAGGCTAATATCTCTCATGAGCACAGACGTAAAAATTCTTAACAAAAGTTCATCCAACCCCAATTCAACAATACGTAAACAGGACAATATAAAATGACTAAATGGGGTTTATCAAAGGAGCAAAAGGCTAACATTTAAAAATCAATCAATATAATCACCATACTAACAGAATAAAAAGAACGTATTTTATAAATTCTAGCATGTAATCCTTATAAAAACACTCAGCAAACTAGAATAAAAGAATTTTCTCAATCTAAATACTTAATGGTTAAAGACTGAATGCTTTATTCTTAAAATAGATATCATGAATAATGCAAAATGTTTGCTCTCACCACTTCTATTCGACATTGTCTGGCCAGTAAAATAAGGCAGAGGAGTGAAATAAAAGGCATCTAGGGCCGGCCTGGTGGCGCACTAGATAAGTGCGCCGCTTGGGAAGCGCGACGGCGCTCCCGCCCGAGGGTTCGGATCCCACATACAGACCGGTTCCCGCTCACTGGCTGAGCGAGGCGCGGGAGCGACGCCGAGGGTTGCAGTCCCGTTGCCGGTCCCCGGTCCGGTGCGGGGGCAACACTGAGGGTTGCGATCCATTGCCGGACACGGAAAAAAAAAAGACAAAAGACAAAAAAAAAAAAAGGCATCTATATTGGAAAGGAATAAATAAAACTGTCCTTATGGGCAAACAACATGATAATCTATACAGAAAATCTGGTATAATCTACAGAAAAAGCTATTAGAACTAATAAGTGAGTTTAGTTAGTTTGCAGGGTACAATATCGACATATAAAAGTCAATCATACTTCTATATACTAAAAACTAAGTTAAGCTTATAGATTAAAAATAAACTTACAAATACGATTTACATTACAATAGTAACAAAAATGCCAACTTTCCCCAATAGAATTATAGATTCAATGCAATATCAATCAAAATCTTAGACTTGTTTCAGAAATTGACAAGCTGTTATAAGACATATGAAAATTCAAAATGATTTATATGGAAATGTTAGAGGACTTACACTATCTGACTCAAGATCTATTATAATGTTACAGCAATCAAGACAGCATAGTATTGAGATTTTAAAGATGAACAGATCAATAAAACAGAAGTGTCCAGAAACAGATCCACATATGTTGACCAACTGATTTTTAACAAAGGTTCAAAAGCAATTCAAAAGAGAAAGGATAGTCCTTTCAATAAATGATGGTGAAATAATTAGATACCTAATTGCAAAAACATAAACTTTGATCCAGATATTGTATGATATATATAAGTTAACTCAAAACCGATTACAGACCTAAATGTAAAACATCAAACTATAAAACTACTAGAAGAAAACAAGAGGAAATCTTTGTGACCTTTGGTTAGGCAAAGATTTGTTATATACAACACCAAAAACACTATCCACAACAGAAAAGTCTTAAATTGGATTTCATCAAAATTAAGAACTTCTATCATTTGAAATACTGCTAAGAAAATAAAAAGACAAGCCACAGACTGAAAAGAAAAAAACATTTGCAAATCACACAACTGATAAACAAATTGTAACTAGAATACAGAATTCTTAAAAAATAAGAAAGTTGGACGACCTGATTAAAAAATGCACAAAGGTCTGAACAAACACTTCTCTAAGGAGTACATATGGATGACAAACACATGAAAAGATACTCAACATCAATCATTTCATTAGAAAAATAAAAACTAAAACCATAACAAGATGTCACTACACACCCTACTGGAGTGTCTAAAATTAAAAAGACTGATCATACCAAATGCTGAAGATCATGTGGAGAAACTGAACTCTCAAACACTGCTGGTGGGAATGTAAGTTAAAAAAAACTTTGGAAAACAGTTTGACAGTTTCTTAAAAAGAAATATTATATGATCCGGTCATATCACTACTAAGTATTTACCCATCAGAAACAAAAGCACATGTCCATATAAAGACATGTGAATGAATGTTCACAGCAACTTTATTTGCCAAACACTGGAACCAAGCCAAACATCCATCGATAAGTAAATAGATAAACGAATTGTGGTATACCATGCAATGAAATACTACTCAGTAACAAAAAAGAACAAACTAATTAATACACGTAACATTGATGAATCTCAAAATAATTATGCTAAGTGAAAGAAGCCAGACAAAACAAACATATATTCTATATGATCCCATTTATTAAAAATTCTAGAAAATTGTCTTCTTGAAGACACCCTATTTAGCTTTCAAGATTTAGGCTCCAAATGTCCCTTTCTTTTTTGAAATTAATCTATAATGACATAAGCAGATCAGTGGTTGCCTGAGGACAGAGTTAGGGAGGGGGCAAAAAGGGACTACTACAAAGGGCAAAAGGCAACTTTTGGAGGTGACAGATCTGTTCATTATTTTGGTCACAGTGATAGCTTCACAAATGGAAACATAATTTATCAGTTACAAATTGTGCGGTTTAAATATATGATTAATTGAATGTCACTTATATCTCAATAAAGTTTTTTTTTTTTTAAACCTACCAACCTGCTCATTACACTGCTCCTTTTAATATTCTTCAAAGTTTCCATCATCAGCTCTACATGGTCAAGTCTAAATTTCTAAGCATGATATACAAAGAGTTTTTGTCTATCTTTTCAACTTCCTCTTCTACTATTTTCCCTACGTACATTTTTATTTCAAGCATCTCATAATGATTGAACTTTGTATATATTTTTGTGCATACTGTTCTCTCTGCCTGAAACAGCCTGCCAGAATCATCAACTTGAAGACAACTTATTTAGCTGTCAAAACCAGGCAGGCCTCTTTCCTCCCCTTCTTTTTGAAAATTTTCCTGATAAATTGTCTTATCCGGTTCCTTAAGCAGGCACAACTGGTTGCTTCCTCTGGTTTCCCAACAGTATGTACATACCTTGAACTAATTCTTCTATGTCTACCTCCTTTCTTCACACCATTCAAAAATAATGTACATGTCTTATCCATATTTATATTCTCAATGCCTAATGTGGCAGGTGGTACAAAGTAAACACATAGTAATGTCTGTTGGATCTGACTGCACCGAACTGACCTGAATTTCAAATCTGTTACTTCCTAGATCATGATTTAGAGCGAGCTGCCACAATTCAAACAATAAATAAAAATTTGAACAGCTTCATGGTCAAGGATCTGAGGCTTTAAAAATATTGGAACACATTCCCAGCATTCAGAAAAGTAGAGATATTACTGTACCAAAGAAACCCATCACTCATGCAGATGTGTCAAATCTTAACACCTTTGCACATGTTCTTCAGATTCTTTTTTTTTTTTTGAGGGGAGGGAGAATACAATATTATAAATATGGCTAAAAGTCCTTTGGATACTCCTCCTTCAAGGCAACCACACTCTGAACTTTTTATTATTCCCATATTTGTGCAAATCCCTGAAAATATAAAATATGTTTTACTTTTTGAAACTTTATAGTGGTATTAAACTAAACACATCTTTTCTCCATCTCTCTCTTTTCACTCAACACTGTATTTTTGAGATGTATTCATGTTGATACATGTAACTCTAGTTTACTAATTTAAATTGTTGTATAATTTTCTAATGTATGAACCATACCACTTTATCAATTCTCTTTTTGACATTCAGTTTGCTTATAGTTTTTCACCATGACAAACAATGGTGCTATGATGTTAGATATATCACATGCACATGTGAACTTCTCTAAGGGATCACCAAATTACTCTTCAAAGTAACTGTACAAATTTTCACTTCCACTGGCAGTGTGTGAGAATTCCTTTGGCTCCAATTCCTTACCAACACTTGGTATCATCAGACTTCTTAATTTATTACAAACTAATGAAAATGAGATAGTATTTCTACTATTTTAAGTTTCATTTCACTATTAGTAAGACTGAATATCGTATTTGTAATTTACATTTTCTTTTTTTGTAAATTGCTTATGTGTATTCTTTGATTTCTTTTTTATATGTATAACATATGGATTTACTGTCCCTCAACATAAATATATAGATTATATACATCAATATATAAAAAATTGAGACTGCCAACTATCAACTGCACGCTTAAGAGATAATCTATTTCAGTTTCTTCATCTGTATAATAAGAATAACAACCTCACAGAGTTGCTATTATGATTAAATAAGTTAATATATATACTTAACGTGCTTAGAATAGTTCCTGAAACATATTATGTGCTATAAAATTATTAGCTACTATTGTTTCATAAAATCTTCTGCTGATACTGGTTATAAATACCTTCTCTCAGGCTATCACTTACCTGTTCACTTTGTTTAAAGTGTTTGCTGGAGAGAAATTCTGAATTTTAATGGAGACAAATTTTCATTCTTTCCCTTTGATATCTGTGTTTTTAAAACATCCTTTTCTCCTTGATACTCCATTTTTTATGAAAAAGGTATAACCCTCTCTTTTGTATTTTCATTTTATATCTTATAGAATATTCGATATGCCTAATTTTAATTTAAAATTACATTAAAATTTATTCCTAATTTTAAAATAATTCTATTCTCCAAAACAGAAATCCTATCTTTTTTATTATAAAAAATTGTTGTTCCTAAACAGAGAGTAGATTTATATCTTAACATAAATAAAGTAAAACTTAAAATACACAACTATATATAAATAAAATAACTTTACATCCACTCTTACCCTATGGCATCTTTCAAAGGCTTGTTTGGTTTCTTGTAAAATATTAACCACCACTTCTTGGGATAGGAAAGTTTCCCCATGAGTATCAATACTTGGCCCCAGTGGTAAGTTGGTACGTTGTCTAATTCTCTCCTTCAAATCTTGAATACTAGCACATCATATAGACAAAGAAAGATCATTTTACAAAGATTTCAATTTTAAATACTCTCAAACTTTGACTACATCAACAAGAACAAAAAAACAGACCAACAGTCAAGAGACCTAAGTTCTAATCTCAACAACTAGTTCTGTGAAGTGAGGCAAGCCGTGATCTCTAACAGAAAGACTTTTGTCTAAAAAATGACTAAATGTGGACTTAGAATCTCTACAGTCCATTCAGCTTTACAATTCTGACTCAATAGCCAAAAACTCATTTAGTTCCCTCAGGAAGTGATCTATTCCAAATAAGTTAACATTCCAGATAACTAAAAATTCCTGCTTAAAAATAAAACTAAAATTTTAACAATTTTGAAATATGTTTAACAATTTAAACATATTGCACATTTCTTCACTATAATAACCAAGACATGTTAAACATAATTTAGCTTTTCTTAATGACTGAGAGTCACCTGGAACTTTTATTATACAGGTTAAAATAAATGTTAGAAGCTTAGACTTTTTTACTCCCAGAATATATAGTAGCTCCAGACTACTGTGAACTAATATTCTTAAAATTCTATGATAGTTCTTTAGTTTTTCTCTTCCCCTTCTTGCTACTGCCTTTCACTCATTACGTCTTACTCCTAATTATAACCTCTCTCTGATCATTATTTAACACACAACAAACTGGGAAACAAGAAATTGGTTTGGGTGTGTATGCGTGTGGACAATGGACTCTTAATTGTATGGCTCCACAGAAGTCATTCTATATCCTTATAGAATCAACTGGTGTCCCAGGCAGTTAAGGTATGGATAACTGAGATGCTTCTAATTATTACAGCAAGACATTTTCTTCTAGTTTGGGAATAATAACAGACTTTAATGTATTATTTAATAGTTTTATGCCCAGGACGTTGAAAGAACTTATAATTCAGGGCACCTAAATTGTGAATTATTTGCTGTTTTTGGTTTTTTTTTTTTTCACACCTGTAACAGTAACAGAAACAACAAAAAAGTTGTGCTTCCTAGTCAATACTCTGGACTCATTTACTTTATCAGAAAGAAACTACAGAACTCTTTATATCATTGGTATTCTAGTTTAATTAAAAAAAAATTCTTTTTTTGGCCGGCCCGGTGGTGCACTGCTACAGTGCGCCGCTTGGGAGTGCGGTGGCGCTCCCGCCGAGGGTTCGGATCCCACATACAGACCGGCCGCTCACTGGCTGAGCGAGGTGCGGGTGCAACACCGAGGGTTGCGATCCCGTTGCCGGTCCCGGTCCGGTACGGGCGCGACACTGAGGGTTGCGATCCGTTGCCGGTCACGAAAAAAGACAAAAAGGGAAAAAAAAATAATTAAAAAAAAAAATTTTTTTAAATTCTTTTTAATTGACAAATATCTGCTTAACATTTTAATCATGTTATGCTGGCTCATTTCAACATACGGTTCACAACCAGGATTTGATCAATAGTATAAACAACCTTGGTTAGAAGAATTCTTCATAGAAAATAACCAGTTTAATGACAATCAATATTCAATAAGTTTGTCTAAATATAATAAAGTTCTTAATGTATGTAGTTTTAGCTATAATATTTAACAAAAACACTCACCCTCCTGTGCCAATGGATCTCTTTTGATGATTTTTTGAATCATAATAGCGCTGTAGGATCATAGCACTTCTGCTTTTCAAATATCCAGTCTCCACCTCAATATAGTTCTCCAAATAGGAAATGAAAATGGATTTGATAAGCTTAGACAAGAAAGTCTGTTTATCAGTACCTAAGTTAAACTCCATCAACTTGCTGGAAAGATTGGTGGTTCTTTTCATGGAAAAGGGGGGAAAAAAAGATTAATGTATATTTTAGGTATACTAACAATACTAAGGAATACATATTTTTACAATGTGACTTTAATGACTTATGTTAAACCACCATTTCATAAACCCTGGGAGAATACTGAGGACGCAGACAGCAGGTTTATAGGATTAAATATAAAGTAGAATGAAATATTACAAACAACACTGTGGTTTTGAGAATTGTCACAAACTCCTTATGGATGACCTAGGAGAAGAAACTATGAGGCAATGAACCAGTCTAGAAATGGCAACTGTGGCAGAATGGCCTCAAGTATTCTCTAACGTCATTCATCACATGGTACCCAAAACAGAGTACTGAGAAGTTTACTCTCTGTTCCCACTGTTTCATCTTTGTCCATGTGGACTTTCCTTTAATTTTCTATCTCCCATTGCTGAAAACAGAGTCACCCTAGTGTTGTTATTGAGATGGACTTCCTCTTTAAGGGAACTTTTTAAAAAATCTCCTAAAATAAAGACACTAAAAAACAGCAATAGGGTTGGAAAAAGTCAAGGGAAAAAACTCCATATAAAGCTTCCACGATAACATCTCTAAGAGTAACACTGCTATTTATAAAAGCACAAGACAAATTCTCACATCAGACTTAAGGCTAAAATTGTCATTTGTTAAGAATATACCACTTCCTCTTGCAATTTTTAAAGTTTAACTGTAGGGAGGGAGGTTTCAGTAATGGGCCACAATAATTAACAACATTGCATATTGACAAAATAAAATTTAAAATTAAAAATAAAAATAAATAAATAAAATTTTAACTGTAGATAAATGTAATTATACTAATTCCTAGAGAAAAAATAAAGAATAGTGAAATAGCTCAAATTAAAATCAGAAACAAAATCCTCACATCTGAGTTTAAATATGGAAAACAAGATTTTCTGTTTCATTAAAGTACATTAACATAAAGCATCAAATCCAATTCCTCAAGTTAAAGTACTGAGAATGCTGCTCTTGTATAATATTCATACTAGTCTATAAAGCCAAGAATGTAATGCTAAAAAGTATAGTGCTATCTGATAAGCTGTTATTCAAAACTACCAGAATACCTCCTCACTTTCTATTAAAAAAAGAAAGAAAAATCTGAGCTCTTTTATTATTTTCTAATAATTAAAAATATACCTTGTATATAGATCATAGAGATTTTTGAGATACTGCTCTGCATCAGACTTCCTGCATTCTTCTAACTGGTCTTTCACAAAACTCTAAAAAAAGAAAAAGTCAATATTCTGTTAAGTAAATATTAAATTCTATAACTTCTCAAGGTATTTTTTCCTCTAAAATTACTATAGTTTTGAACTACTTTGACTTGAAATTCAACCAAAAAGGCAATGCATAGAAAATAGACCAATTATAAGAAATAAAAAACAGGTTTTTAAATTTTACTGCTTCTCATATTCACCTGTAGAAGATCTATATAGTCTTGGGTATAAGAATTAAGAATTTAGAAATACCTTTTCTTGGGCCGGCCCGGTGGCGCACTGGATAGTGCGCCGCTTGGGAAGCGCGGCGGCGCTCCCGTCCGAGGGTTCGGATCCCACGTACAGACCGGCTCCCGCTCGCTGGCTGAGCGAGGCGCGGGAGCAACGCCGAGGCTTGCGATCCCGTCGCCGGTCCCCGGTCCGGTACGGGGGCAACACTGAGGGTTGCTATCCGTTGCCGGACACGGACAAAAAGACAAAAAAAAAAAAAAAGAAATACCTTTTCTTTTGAAACTGACCTATTCTGCCTCATGGGGTACGTTAAAAAACAAAAAAACAAAAAATTGAGGCTACACTGATGGTGTCAATTCCTTAAAGAAGCATTTCCTAAACTGTGGTCTAGGTAACATTTGTGTCTCTTGAGACATTAACAGGCATAACTCTACAATAGGGTTCCTTGGTCAGCAAATGTGGGAAATGCTATACATTATAGCCCCACTTCTAGAGAATCACAACATTTACTAGTACTTTTAAAGGCATTAAAAGTCCTGAATTGTGTTTAGAAACAAACATTTATTGGACACTGCTTAATCTAGTGGTAAACATAGTTTAGGAAATGTTGCCTGAAAGAACAGTGCTATGAAAGTTAAGGTTATATATTAAATGCCTGTGTTTTCCTTTCCGTGTTAGTATCATACTATAAAAATTCGACAGACTACACATGTTTCTCTTGTTCAATTTCACAAATGTCATCTACTGGTCAAGGTGAGGACACTCCCTCTAAAATCATGCTACCTTACTACAATCTATTACTACTACTACTGCTACCCAAATTACAAGCATGTGTTCTGATGACACTTAGTGATTAGCATCTTTGTCTTGGTGAAAAACAAAACTTTTAAAAAATACACGATATTGGGCTGGCTGGGTAGCTCGGTTAGTTAGAGCACAGCCTTATAATACCAAGGTCACAGGTTAAGAACCCTGTACCAGCCAGCTGCCCAACTCCCTCCCCTCCCCACAAAAACCCATGATACTGGCATTCCTTTACCCTCGACGAAATAGATTAGCACTCCTAAGGTCACTATACAGGTAATTTTTTTTAAAAAAAATTTAAATATAGGGGGAAAAAATCACATATTGACTTAAGAATTATTTAATTTGTTACTGTTCAAAGTTACCTGTAGTTTAATTTCAAATACATTTTGAATAAGTTTAGCCAGTACTGTTTCCGGATTACTAAAGACATCTCCAACTTGTTTGTTCACTCGTTGACAGAGTATTGCTGCATCTTCAAATATGTCATTTCTCAAGTAAGCACCCTAAAAAGCAGAAGCATTTTACATAGTGAATATATACTTTTTAAATCGTTTTAAAACACAAATTAGCACAAAATGAAATCCAATAAAGTGTACTGTTATGTTACCTCTTGGCACTGCTTTATATAAACATCAACACAGTGGGAATAACCCTGCAAAGAAGAAACACATTGTTATCACCATTCTGGTTTAATTATAATAACAATAAACTCAATAAAAGAGTTGCTGTATGTAATAAAGCTATGGATATGTCACAGTAAATGTCCACAGTAACAGTTGTCGGACTTAAATAAAATTAATTATAGAGAACCAGTAACTTAATATAGGTGTCTTCTCCCAGTGACTTTCTGTGATGAAACTGGTCAGTTGATACATATCTTTGTTGAACTTCAGAATGAAAGAAGATAACTGAGGTATAATTGAGTTCTTCATAGTAATTTTTGCCCTATGACCTAGCCAACTCCTTCAATTCCAAAACACATACACATACACACACATACACACACACAAATTTAAGGTCTTGAAAAAAGGTTTTTTATATGTATATATTTCCTTTCCTCTCTTGCATTCCAAGTATTTGCTTTCCCATGCAAGAATCTGGACAGAGCTGTGTTTAACTGGCAATCTGTAAATTTACTTTTTAAACTGAATCCATTTTAATAAAACATGTTTAAGACAAACTAATTTGTCATAGCAAGCTCACTATAATGAGATCTCTGCCCATTATCAAATCAGATAAAAACAAGGTAAGCAATAAAATAAACAATTTGTCTCCAGAGTCATTCTCAATACTCAAGATGTTATCAGATTGAACAGTCCAACAAGTATCTTCCATTTCCCTAATCTGACACTAATGTGAAGAAACAAACCAAAGGAAGAATTATTTCCTTAAGAAACCTCTCGGCAGAAAAACACTCTCACACAGATTCTCTCCCCAATTCAAATTCCAGGAAAACAGTTCCACAATACAAGATTCCTTTGTATTACCACCTGAAATCCCCTGGATTTAATTTAAGTCTTTTACACCCACAACCAGCCCAGCTGCAACCACCAAACCACAGCAGAAAGTGCCCCAGGCTCTCTGGAGCCGGGTCGGTGCAGGGCTGAGGGCCATGCCCCTCCAACACATGCAACCAGCCCAGCAATGACCACCAGGACACAGCAAGAAGGGCCCCAGGTTCCTGAGCTGAGGTGATGGCAGGCGAGGGCTTTTGCCACACATGCTCGACATCTGCACCCAGCCTGGCAATGACCAAGCCACCACTGGAAGCCTCACGGTCCCCCCTGCAGGAATGAGGGAGGTGCCACAGGTCTCAATCCCACCCCTCCTCCTTCCTCCATTCTACTTCCTTCCCCTTTCCCCTTTCCCACACCTTCCCAACTGGTCCACAACAACACCCTAGAATGTAAAAAAATTAATAAAATTACATTTTCTTTAAAAAAATAATTATTATTTAAATATTTTAATAGTTACACTCCATTTACTCTGGTTCCTACATTTCACCAGATATTTATGGTAACTTTTGACCCTTCCCACCTTTGATCTATTTCATGAGATGTCTGACTGAAAAAAAAAAAGTTAGAAAGCAATATGGCAGACAATATGATTTTCTTTATCAAACTATATAAAAACATACTGATAAAATATTAATATTATTGAATATAAAATCTTTAACTAAATATTAAATACCTAATATTTCACATCATTTACACAGAGATATAAAACATTCAAATTATTCAAAACAATGAAAATTATCACTGTGATATAGTCATACATTCTAATAACGAAAAAACCAGAGACTGCAATAAATAGAACTTATAAATCTCTAGAACCTTCAAAACTAGTCTTCATTTTTAATTTTTACTATTTACCTTAAAATGAAGTAAAACTGCTGCTACTTCTCTCATCCTGGAGATTTCACCTCTTCTTTGAGCACTGGTAAACTCCTGAATTAGTTGGCATTCTAAATCGTGGTATTTACCTAAAAATAAAAAGAAAGTCATTCAGCTACACTGAGGCATATAAGGCATCCAGGCTATTTACCAGTATCTAAATTATTTACAAATATAATGACTATGGATCTAACCTTCTTTTAAAAGAATTACAAAACATGAGATTACAAGCAGTGGATCTAGCCCCTATAATATACTGTGGTACATAAACCTCTATTTTCATGACACAAAAAACTTCCAAACTGGTAAAACAGCTGAGTTCTCCAGAGTCTGAACCATTTACCACTGTTACTCAAACCAGCAGCTAAATGGAAAAAAACTCTCCAGATGCTATTTCTGACAAAAACACGTAGGAAAAATCTTAAGCTATAGAAAGAATGAGGAGGACTATAGAACTCTACTAGAGTCCAGATGCCTCTACCATTAAAAATGTTGACTGAACAACAAATTTCACATTAAATGTGGCATTTAATTCACTATAGTCTTGAGGCTAGTATGGTTCTTTACTTTTTTAATTGACATATATTGATTGTACATATTTATGGGGTACAGAGTTATATTTCAATACATGTATACAGCTAGTATAGTTCTTTTTTTTTTTTCCTTTTTGTCTTTTTTTTTACTGACCAGCAACGGGATCGCAACCCTCGGTGTTGCGCCCGCACCGCACTCAGCCAGTGAGCGGGAACCAGTCTCCACATGGGATCCGAACCCTCGGCGGGATCGTATAACTTCGTATAATGTATGCTATACGAAGTTATTACGGGATCAGCACTCAGCCAGTGAGCGGGAACCAGTCTCCACATGGGATCCGAACCCTCGGCGGGAGCGCCGCCGCACTCCCAAGCGGCGCACTCTCCAGTGCACCACCGGGCCAGCCCAAGTATAGTTCTTAATGAACACCTGAACTTGGACTAATCTATAGTGATTCAAAATCATTTCCAGGAAGTTCACCTATCTATGTTATCCTTATTCTAAGACTTTTGGGAATATAGGTGGTTCCTTGAACCTTCTATGTAATGGCCTACCAAACAGTGACCCAGGTTACCCTGAAGCCTACAAATATAGTGGTCTTTCCAGAAACCTAAAATAATCTAGCCTAAAATATAATACAAAGACTGGCAAGAACCAAACTAATTGTGTACGGAGATAAATAGGTATCAGAATGCTCACATGATATGAGCTTTAAAAAAAAAAAAAAAAAAGAACCTTATTCAGAGATATATGCATTGATATAGAACAATCTCTGAAATATACTGCTTAATTAAAAACACAAGGTCTAAGCTATTTGTACAGTATACTACCAATTATTTTTAAATAAATGAGGATAGTAAAACTACATTTATATATAGACATATATATATATATAGGATTCATGTCTTATGCTTGCATATCTATAGAATACTCTGGAAGAATATCCAAGAAATTGGTAATGGTTGTTTCAGGGAAAGGGAATCAAACCGAGGGATGGGGTGAGAAGATAACTTTGTTCCCACTTTCTTTCTTTTTGCTGTTTGCTTTTTGCTTTTACACAAGTAATTTTCTTTTTTTCTTATTCAAAAAAAATTAAAATAAACAGAACTCCACTTACTTGCAATTTTAGATTTTACTTCCGAAAATCTGAAAGATAAAAACCAATCATGAGGTTCATTAGTTGTGACAAACATACCATGGTCATGTAAGATGCTAACAAAGGGAAAACTAGGTGCAGGGGTATACAGGAACACCCTGTATTATCTTTGTAACTTTTCTGCAAATTTAGAACTATTATAAAATTTAAAAGTTATTATTTTTTTTAAAAAAAGAAGAAAAGAAAAAGACAATGCCAGAAGGGAAAATATTGACAGAAAGCATGCCAGGTGACAAACCTGAATTTAGGCAATTCAGATGGGGTAGTTGTTTCTCATTTAGGAAATTTACATTGAAAATCAATTCCCTTGTTAAAGAGGGAAAGCTCTGCATGAGGCACTAACAACCTAGCCAGTCCCCAAACTGAGTTAACTATCCTTACTCATAATCACTGGCCTATCAAATTCACTTGATTTATTTCTCTGTTTACCCAGCTGGAATTTTTAAAAGTAAAGTTCCATTATTTTTATTATTTAGAAGAAAAACAGTGACAAAATAACATATATGATAATGATACATTAATGATAAATTATAAAATGATTAATAAAAATGAAATCTGCGATAAGATAAAATCATAACGATTAATAATAAAATAATAATATATAAATGAATTATTTTAAAACCAGAAAAATGAAAGAGGCCATAAAAACAACCCAGCAATGTGCCTGGCAGAATAACCATTCAATTTTTAGAAATTCAAAAACTAAAATACCAGACAGTAGAATTTTTTCAAATCTCAGATATCAAGGGGGAATGCATTGCATGGAAAATTGATATTGAGAGATCTCATGTAATCAGTTTGAAGAAAAAGGAGAGTGGCTAGCAAAAGAGATAACAAGGACAGATGAACAAAGAAAATTTTAGAGAGTTACAAAAAAATGACTTATCAAAGTCATGGTAGATCACAGAATGCACGTAAGGTTATATTGATCAGTGTTAAAAAATTAAATCTGATTAGGATATATATTTGACTCTAAGGCTTGGTAGAGTGAATAAAACAAAACTGTAAGAGAAATCTGTACTTGAGGGGTATAAAAGATGAGTAAATGCATGCATGTTCAGCAGAGAAAGAAGAGAATGGAGAAAAAGATCAGGGATGTAGCCAACTATTTTCATACATCTGTTTTGAACTGGAAATTTTACCCAATTAAGTAAGTGGTCCAACTCTGAAATGAGATAAAGGTGAAGAGAGGTTTTGGTGGGTGGCTTTAAAAATTATTGCAGGAAGTTAAATTATAATACTGGACAAGTTTGAGATTATTAATAATTGCTAAATAATGACAGATGATAATGACTGCTAATCCTTTATGATGATAGAGAACTGAGAGTAAAATAAATCCATTTGGCAGGGGAGGTGAATTCTCTGTATGTTTGGGAGATAATGGTCAAGCTTTAAGTATAACAGTACATCCATATTCTATCTGTACCAGAAGATCTTCAAGTATCACCAAAAGAATTACAGATATATTATCTGCTGTAAGAAGTCATATTTATTTCAAATACACACATGGATTTTACTATTACTATCAAGATTTTATTAAAGAGTCTGACATTCTATGGACTAGAGAGAATCATGAAAAAATTCCTTCTCAGTGGAGAGTTTATTTTAGGATGAAATCTAACTTAGTGATGGCCCTTGGGCCTTGCATTTAAAACAGGGGTTCTTAACCAGAAGTTTCCAGGAAAGGTTCTGTGGATAGGCTAAACAATTTAAACTCCATGAGATTGTATACAACAATCTGTGCGTATCTTAATTTTTTGAAGAAACTTTATAGCTCTCATCAGCTTTTCAAAGGTGCCCAAGATCCCAAAAAGGTTAAGAACCCTCACTTAGAAACAGAAAAAGGCAGCTGAATGGACCCATGCTTAAACTCTCACTGTCCTACCATCCTGGTTCTTAAAGTCCAAAATATAAAAATTCAAAATTTTACTTCAGCCAATTTCAAAATTCTCCTTTTTTTTCTAAAAGACAAGCAAGGGATTAAAATTATTTCAAGGTATATCATTACGTTTAGATATTAACGGTAGACCATATTTTTTTCAATCCACTACTTTATCCTATATATTATACAAAGGAGATGCTCAATAAATTTTTGGTGAATTAATGTGCAAAAAAAAAATCATATGGGAAAAAATATAATTTTATTCTGTAAATTACAACATGTATCAAATTAGCTCTTGAGAAATAAACTTGCCTATCAAAAGGTAACTCCTGGGCGATTAGGTGCAACTTCTGAATGATGTCTGCTGCTTCCTTTATCTATTAAAAATAAATAAATAAAAGGAATATTTTTTTAAAAAAATTCTTACATTTATCAAAAAATAATTGTATATTTGAAAATAGTAAAATCTCCCTATATATGCCCACCGCCCCTCTCCCGAACAATTTTCTTTTAAAAATCCACAACAAATAAAACAACAAGACTACATTTGGGGTATCACCAATGAGTAAATAAAACACAAACATTTGTCTTTCTAGCACCGAAATTTAGTGATTTTTTTGATGCCACAATTCCTTCCCAGTGAATCCTGCAGTTCAAGTTTACTCTGAAGAAATTCAAGTCATTCCTTGCTGAAAGCAAAGTATAAGTCTCTTCTAAGTTTATGAACCCAAAAAGGAAAACAATTTAGGACCTATTGCTGCATATATCCCACTTTAAGCTAAGTGAATAAAACAACAAAAATGCCTGTCAATGGGATTACTTTCCTGATTTCTTCTTCGGCTATTTCGTTGTTGGCATATAGGAAGACTATTGATTCCTATATGTTGATTTTGCATCCTGCCACTTTACTGAATTCATGTATTAGTTCTAGTAATTTTTTGGTGGAGTCTTTAGGGTTTTCTTTATACAAGATCATGTCATCTGCAAATAGGGATAGTTTGACTTCCTCCTTTCCTATCTGATGCACTCTATTGCTTTCTCTTGCCTTACTGCACAGGCTAGAACTTCTAGTACTACGTTGAATAAGACTGGGGAAAGTAGGAACCCTCATCTTATTCTAGATCATAGAGGAAAAGCCTCCAATTTTTGTACATTCAGTATGATGCTAGCTATGGGTTTGTCGTACCATATGGACTTTATTGTGCTGAGGTACATTCTTTCTATACCTAATCTGTTGAGTGTTTTTTATCATGAAGCGGTGTTCGATTTTATCAAATGCTTTTTCTGCATCTATTGAAATGATCATATGGTTTTCTTCCTTCATTCCATTGATGTGATATATCACGTTTATAGATCTCCATATGTTGAAACATCCTTGCATCTCTGGGATGAATCCCACTTGATAATAGTGTATGATCTTTTTAATGTGTTGCCAGATTCTGATTGCTAGTATTTGTTGAAGATGTTCATATCTGTGTTCATTAGGGATTACTGGTCTGTAGTTTTCTTTTTTGTTGTGTCTTTTTCCGGTTTTGATAGGAGAGTAATGCTGGCCTCATAGAATGAGTTTCGAAGTATTCCTTCCTCTTTAGTGTTTTGGAAGAGTTTGAGAAGAACTGGTGTTCTTTAAATGTTTGGTAGAATTTGGCAGTTAAGCCATCTGGTCTGGGGGTTTTCTTTGTTGCAAGACTTTCTATTACTGCTTCAATCTCATTACACATATTGGTCTTTTTAGGTTTTCTAGTTCTTCATGATTCAACTTTGGTAAGTTATATGAATTTATGCATTTCTTCTAGGTTTTCCAATTTATTTGTATATAATTGTTCATAGTAGTCTTTTATGACCCTTTGTATTTCTGTGGTACCAGTTATAATGTCTCCTTTTTCATTTCTGATTTTATTTGAGTCTTCTGTTTTTCATTTATTAGTCTAGCTAAAGGTTTATGATTTTTTTTTATCTTTTTGAGAAACCAACTCTTTGTTTCATTGATCTTTTGTATTTATTTTAAATCTCTAATTCATTTATTTCTGCTCTGATCTTTGTTATTTCTCTCCTACTGATTTTGGATTTGATTTGTTCTTTTTCTAGCTCCTTGAGCTCTAATGTTAGGGTGTTTATTTAGAATCTTTTTTTTCTTTTTTAATGTAGGCATTTATTGTTATAAAATTCCCTCTTAGAACTGCTTTTGCTGTATCCCCTAGGTTCTGTGTTTTCGTTTTTGGCAGCTGGCTGATATGGGAAGGTTCTGCTTTATTGTGTTTTCATTTTCATTTGCATTTAGGAATGTTTTAATTTCCTACTCGATTTTTCTTTGATCCATTAATTGTTTAGGAGCATACTGTTTAATTTCCATGTATTTGTACAGTTTCTAGTGTCCCTTTTATTGCTGATTTCTAGTTTTATTCCATTGTGGTCAGATAAGATAAAAAATGAAATACCTAGGGGTAATTTTAATGAAGGTGGTGAAAGACCTCTACAATGAAAACTATAAAACACTGCTGAAAAAAATTGAAGAGGACACACAAAAATGGAAAGATATCCCACGTTCATGGGTCAGAAGAATTAATGTCATCAAAATGTCCATATTACCCAAAGCACTCTACATATTCAATGCAATCCCTATCAAAATACCAATGACATTCTTCAGAGAAATAGAAAAGACAATCTTAAAATTTGTATGGAATCACAAAAGACCCTATTATAGCAAAGGAGATCTTTAACAAAAAGAACAAAGTTAGAGGCATCACATTTCCTCACTTCAAAATATACAGTGATGCTATGGTAACCAAAACAGCATAGTACTGGCATAAAAACAAACTGACCAATAGAATAGAATAGAAAGTTCCAAAGTAAACCTACACACTTACAGCCAATTGATTTTCAACAAGGTGCCGAAAATATGCAATGGGGAAAAGACAGCCTCTTCAACAAATGGTGCTGAGAAAACTGGATATCCACAAGTACAAAACTGAAAACAGACCTCTCTCTCTCATCATATAAAATCAACACAAATGGATCAAAGACCTAAATTTAAGACCCAAAACTATGAAACTACTAGAAGAAAACGGGAAACACTACACAAAATGTGAGTGGGCAGCACTTTTTTGAGCAAGACTATACAGGCATAAGCAACTAAAGCAAAAATCCATAAATGGGACTACATCAAGCTAAAAAGCTTCTGCACAGCAAGAAATACTGTCAACAAAGTGCAGAGACAATAAAGAATGGGAGAAAAGTTTGCCAACCACAAATCAGACAAGGGGCTAATATCCAAAATGTATAAGGATCTGAAATGACTCACCAGCAAAAAGAACCACAGATAACCCAATTATAAAATGGGCAAAGGGCCTAAACAGACATTTCTCAAAAACAGACATACAAATGTCCAAGTGCTGCATGAAAACTCAACATCACTCATCATCAAGGAAATGTAAATTAAAACCACAATGAGATATCACCTCATTCCAGTGAGAATGGCTATTATCAACAAGACAAAAAATAACAAATGCTGATGAGGATACAGAGAAAAAGGAACTCTCTTACATTGCTGGTGGGAGTGTAAATTGGAACAACCACTGTGGAAAACAGTATGGAGGTTTCTCAGAGAACTAAAAGTAGATCTACCCTACAACCCAGCTATCTCACTACTGGGTATATACCCAAAGGAAATGATATCAATACATCAAAAAGACACCTGCACTCCCTAGCTCATCACAGCACTATTCGCAACAGCCAAAAGATGGAATGTCCATCAATGGATGAATGGATTAAAAAAAAACATGGTATATAAACACAATGGAATACTATTAAAAAAAATGATATCCTATCATTTGCAGCAACATAGATGGAACTAGAAGCCATCATGTTAAGTGAAGTAAGTCAAGCACAAAAGACAAATACCATATGATATCACACATATGTGGAATTTAAAAAATATAAAAGTGGTTCTCATAGAAGTAGAGAATAGAATAAAGGTTACAGAGGGCGGGGTGGGGGGAATGGGGAGGAGGAAAAATGGCAGACTATTGGGTACAATGCTATGCTATCTACACGAAATGAATCATTGTGCAATATATGCATGTACTGAAAAAAGCACTGTATCCCACCACAGATATGGACAAATAAATGTCAAAATATTTCTTAAATGCCTGTCAATTAATGATCATATAAACTTATAAATGCAAAGAAAAAATTTTTATAGTCTCTTGAATGAAATATAGTATAAAAATGTGTGTACTTAATTCAAGTTGTAGAACTAAGGGATTTAGGCAAGAAGTCTAAAATTTTTTAAGTGCAGATATTTGTGCTTACTTACACAATAGTGTAGGAGAGCTATGTAACATTCACTTTTTCTTTAAATTTCACGTTAGTACTGAGTTTTATTTTGACACAAGTTTAATAACGATTTTATGATGATTCATTTTCTTTTACATTAAAAAAGAGACTCATAAATACGAAGAAAAAGCTAATAACATTAACATAGATTTTTAAAAGTATTCTTGTGAAATCTGGCAAGCAATTGTGGATAACAACAGCAAGGCCTGTTCCTACTTTTTGCACCAAATGATAGTGAATATAATATTTCTGCTTCCATTTTCTCATAGTCACCAGGTCATTGTCACTTTCAGCTATCAAACAATCACTCTATCCTGCTGCACATGGCCACAGTTATCTCCTCAGTATCACTCTGCACCATGCCATCTAGTCATATTAGCAAAATCCACTATTTTCTCCTTGCAAATACTCCCTTCAGAAAGAATATGTCTAGCACACAGCCAGCTCTATGTTTCTATCAGGAGTCTGTTCCTGTTTTGTAAGATATAGAAGTCCTCATTATAAACTATTTGTAAACTTTGCTTAACGTAGTAAGTAGTATAGCAGTAAATGTTTGTATTTATTGAATTCTCACAGTTATTTTATAAAAATTGTTTAAAGCACAAGTAGCCCTTAAGGTTACAATATACTATAGTATATTGTATACTTTATACTATATATAAAATATTCTACAACAATACTACAAAAGCTGTCAAAACCATAATCTAATAATTTGCTTAGATCTATACTCATTATAGGGTGAGAGATCCTATCCTGAAAAATAGTTCAGTGTTCACGCCTTGTACATACTCTTATATATAAAAATCACATAAATGTACAGAAACTAGATACTGCCAGTATTTCACAAGTTTTTAAATATTATATTTTTCTTGATATTAATCTTGTCAGTTTTACTTGATACTACAAATACAATTTCTGAAACTAATTCTTTAAAATACTGTCATTTCTTTAGAGGAATTATCTATACATATGTAACCATTTTTCAAAGATCTCTAAAAATTATAAATTCTATAACCTTATAGAGTCTTCCTCTCCAAAAATGTGTTGCTTAATTCAAAGTGAACTTCAATACTACTAGCTTTTAACATTCCACTATCAGTTATTCTATGGAGTAAATTTGGAATAATTCAGGAATACCGTATTCAATATATGAGCGAACAATGTTACGATGGGCATACAAGATGCATAAGAATGTCCATTTTTTCCATGCATTTTGATTTTTTTCCTCCCCTGAGGGGAAAATACCAAGTTAAATTACCTTTTTTCAAAATTTTAGAGCAGCCAATACTATGTACCCTTAGACCAGGATTAAGTGACTAGTGCTATGAAAAGGATTTCCATAAATAATTAATTCAGATTTCTTTAATTCTCTATAAGAGACCTTTATTCAAGTAATAAAAACTAGAAGCTCTGAATTCCTTTACAGAAAGACATTTTAGCTTATTCATGATTTATGTCATACCACCCTAATACCACCCAACAAAATGTAACTATTCCAAGACTATAGAAATTCTGTTAATATTAAAAGTCAAACATGATAAGGAAATACTTATGAACATAGTTACCTCAGCATTTCTAAACCACACATAATTTCATAATCAAAAATGGCAGGCAACCCAATTAAAATTTGAATATCAACACTTCATCAGCAATCTATAGACAACTGTATTAATTTATATTTCAGAACAATAAAAACTTTTTAATAAGTCAGCTATTCATTGATTTGAAGTCTGACTGTAAAAAGTAATAATTGTAGCTCATAATTAGGGCATTGCTATTAATGCTGTGATTTGTTTTTATCCTCTGACAGCACTTACCTTTTCAGAATTTGTAAAAACATCAGATTTCAATTCTCCATCTAGAAACTCATTGAAGTATTTCATCAATTTCTGAGCCTCCACTGCCCGTTGTCTGGGTGTATTTACCCCCTCCAACTGGTCTCCAAGGTGACAGACTTTGGTTGCTACATAGCTAATGTGCTCATCTAGTTCTTGAAAATGTTGGAAGGCAACCTAGGAAAAACGTGCATAAGCATAAAATATAATCAGAGAACTCAGTTTATAAGTTAATACGCATCACAACTAAACCAATATCATCACTACTCTCTAACTTAGAGTAACTAAAGATAACATAGGAGTCACATATAAGATGATCTACAAGAACAATTCATGCTCATTAGCATAATATAATCTGAAAACCTTTTACACTTTTATACCTTTAGCTATTAAAATAATCACATTTATCATGAATACATTTGTTAGTCAGCAAAAAAGCAAGCTACTAACTACTCATCCTGTTTAACAAAGTACTCAACACCATTTAATGCTAAATAATGTTCTGAAAACGATGAACTAAGTATCAAATGGACCAGACATCTGAAGAACTCTCTTGCTACTAAACTGAAAAGAATCAAAAATATGTCAGAAGTAAAATATATTGATTACAGTATTTAACATTTATTTTAAATATGTAAAAAGCGATGCTAACATTATATATAAAGTAAAATTGTTCTCTCCCAGTTTTGAAACAGAAAAGATTGCAGCAAGTATTCTACTAAAGCAGAGGTGCATTACTTCCTAAAATATTCTTTCCCTTCTCCTAGGGTACACTGATTGTTCTGTGGTAGATGAAAATTGCGTACAATGAATACCTTAGAATTGCCAATAGCAGAATTGCTGAAAATTCAATATGGTACTAAATTGAGGTGGGGGAAAGCTGCAAACATTTATGGAGAACTTCCCCTGTGCTAGACACTGGACTAAGCATATTACATGTATTTACTCATTTAATCCTCACAACGACCCATTTTACAGATGAAAAAACTAAGGCACGGAGAAGTTAAACTGCTTGAAATTGCACAGCTATTAAGTGACAGAACTGTAGTTCAAACTCAGGCAGACCGACTCCAGAGCTTAATTACTAATACTGTTATTATTACCAAGGGAAAACTGCATTAAAAGCATTTGAAACTGCACCTTAACTACTTAAAGACACATTCCCTATCTTATTTAAATTACTGACTTCCTTAATTAAATATAAATGCTTAAGTGAAGGAATCTAAATAAATGAAATTTTAGCAGAAACCAGCTTGCTAAACTCTAACACAAAGAACAAATAGCTCCTGGGAGGCAGCAAAGCTAAACAATACTCCTCAAATTACACTTGGAAAGGGTGATAAAATTCCAATAAGGTCCAGACTGTGAAAGGGATTCAGAGCTTTCTGATTAAGTCTAGGGCCTAAGAGACTACAAAGCTTGTCCTACTTAGCCCCAGGGCCAGCCTAGTGGTTTGGTTTTACATCAAAATGGACCAAGGAAGAGTTCTGTGTCCACTTTTCCCATAGTTACACTAAAATTCTCACTGGGACATATACCTCATGACTTCTGTGAAACTTTCCAGACCAGGTTTTCTCTAGAAAAAATGTGATCCAGGAAATAGCTGGTCTAGTATTACTTTGTTTTATGTTTTATGATTAAAAGAATATAAATGACTACCACGCTAATAGAGTCCCTAAAAGTACAGGTCTACTGAAGTGTCATTCTTGTAAGTTTGCATTGTTAGAGGGGAAGCAAGGACCACACTGAACTAGATATCACCCACTCCTGAGAAGGGAATACTATGATCCCAAACCAACACTCAGTAGCAAGCCTAGGACAAGAGTACTGATTACAATTCATTAACATTTTATGGACACGAGCAGTAGAGGGAAACCTCAACAGTTACTATCATTTGACTAGTGGAAAGAAATAAAGATAGTATGGCCTATATAAACTATTCACCGCTGAGCTAAATGTTTACCTGATTGCTTTTCTGGAGCTCTTGTACCTTCTTGGCAAATTCCTTGGCTTCTTTCTGACACTGCTGCTCTAATTTCTCTACTTTCCTTTGAATCCTTTCATCCATTATCTGGAGTTCTTGAATATGATTTACAAATTCTTCTAATAATCTAATAGAGGAAAGTTGGAATATGTATCAATCTATATCTATTGTTAATAATTAGAAACTGACCAGTTCACTTATAAAGAAAGTATTAATAAGCGTTCTTTGAACTAGAGATGATCATATTAATTTTCTTGATAGTATCTTGTTAGGAATTTCTTCAATCAAAAGATCAAGTCTTTCTATAATTTCACAACTTCTTCATAGCTTTATCCAGGCTACATCACTTTAAAACAAATATGACATTCGAAAATATGACCAGTCTAACTGTTGACTTCTCAGTAGATTACCTCTGAGGTAAATGAAAACCTCACTCACAATCCCCACTAGTCCCCCAGAATAGAAACAACTTTTATGGCCTATCTAAAACAGTCAAGCAGATAAATGTACCATATAGAAATATTATGCATCCGACAGTTCAATGACTTTCTGTTCCCCCAATCTACAACTATTCTTAAAACAACATATTCAACATGTTTTTATTTTAGAAATATAATCAACACTTTCTAATTTATTACTAATTGAAGAAAATATTATATTCTTATACTCAATAAAATACCTTCCTTGATACCACTTAAAGTGCTTCTCTAAAATAAAAGGCATGTAAAAGGAAAAACATGGTCCCAAACTTCTAATGCTCTGTTTGGACTGTATGTGTCTTGTCTTGGTCAATTTAAAACCCCTTTACATGAATGCTGAAAGGAATCCCAATAGTAACCTCTATTCTAAACATAAATTTGCACTGAATTGGGTCTATGAAAAAAAATCCCATTTTTACTTCACCTTTTAGGATCAAAAGCTTCAGGTCCACCTCTAGAGCCTCCTCCTGGAGTTCTCCATACAAGACGTTCAATATACTCATCTGCCACAAAAGGCTCCTAGTTTACAAAACAAATATGTTTTTATAAAGTTTCATAGAAGACAACTGAACATTACTTACAAAAATAAAACAGGTTCTACTATGTGAGAACTTAAAACAGAATTAAACTACTAATTATTTAAATAAATCTATATTATTAAAATGTAGTTTTTTCAATTAAAAAATCTTCAATAAACAAAACAAATTGCTTAATGAAAATTAGAATATTAAAATATTAGAACAATACTAATTACCAGAATCCAACAGAAAAATGAGCAAAAGACACAAACAGGCAATTTACATGTGAAAAATTTGCAGACTTACTAATCAAATAAGGTCAGATTATCACTTTTTTAAACCTCAAAAACTGAGAAAGATTTTTTTATCTTACAGTATGCAATGCAGGAAAGGGTAAGCTGAAATTTGCACTGTCAATATTGTTAGAAGTGTTAACAGGTGCAAACTTTTTGGAGGACAACTGATAACTATTTGGTAACATCAACAGTATTACAAATGTTCATACCCTTTAACCTAGTTAATTTTACTTTTAAAATTCTAAGGGAAATGCATATATATATGCACACAACAATTTTTGCATAATGTTCACTGAGCATTGTTTATAATACCGAAAAATTGTTCACATTCAACAAAACCATTATCATGGTAAATTTATAGGATGAAAAACTATGTTACTATTAAAATCATGTAAAAGGGCTGGCCCGTTGCTCACTTGGAAGAGTGTAGTGCTGACAACACCAAGTCAAGGGTTAACATCCACTTACTGGTCATCTTTTAAAAGAAAAATAGGAAAATAAAATAAAATCATGTAAAAACATTTAATGAAATGAGAAAAAAAATCTCTGCTGAAAAAAAGCAGGATACAAAATATTCTTAAATTTTCTCAGAAAAAAGCATTATTTTTAAGAAAAATGATATTAGAGAAAAAGACCAATCAAGAAAATAAACATTCAAATGTTTACCATTAGCAGATAATACACTTTTTAGACATATACACTAATTTACATACTTTCCATATTACCCTTTTTCATGCAAATGAATACTATATACTTCCTCCCCCTTAGCATATAATTTAAACTGGTAGGATTTGCTGGTGATTCCAATTTGAATATTTAAAATATTTTAATATTTAAAATATTAAAAATATGTAAAATTTTCCATTTTGTTAATTATACTTTAAAAACATATTTTCGTTGATAAACATTCATTGAGCAAAAATATTTCCAGTGCCAAGCATTCTGTTAGGCTTTGAAATAAAAAGATGTGCCTCAAGAAACTCATAGCCAGATAGAAGGAAATATAAAGAATGCAATCGTGTGTGATAAGTATAATTAAAAATATGACCACAAACTTCAATGTTAACACTGCTGAGGAAGCTATTAACTCAATGGGGCGGGGGGGTAGAAATGAGTTATTCATTAACTCAGCAAATATTTACTAAACACGTACGTTACGCAGGGCACTGTAGTAGGCATTGAGAATACAGATGTAAATTCAATAATAGGGTTCCCTGCAAGGCCTCATGGAAATGATCTTCCAGGTAGAGAGATGCCAATATCAAACATTAGAGAAACAACTGATTACAATTGTCATAAATGTGATGGTAAGAAAAGTCCTAGATGCTCTAAGAGAATATAACAAAGGAACAGAGTGGAAGATGGGGAAGAATGGAAGAAGACGAGAGGAACAGTGCTGCGACAGGCCAACTTTCTGAGGAAGTGATGTTTAAGACCTGAAGGAAGAAGAAAAATTGCTAGATAAAAATGGAATAAATTGTTTTCCAGACAATTAGGAAAAGGGAAGGCAGGGCTTAACCCATTAGAGGAACTGAGAAGTAAGCACAGACTGGATCATAGGGACCACATATAGACAGATCCAGAGAGGGATGCCAATTAAGACCAATAAATGATAATCTTGTCCTCCTTATAATCATCATTGTCACACTGGAACTTGAGAGAGTGGCTCATCAGCCTGATGTGGTAGAAAGAGGAATGAGGGGATAAATCTCAGTTAGTATAGGAATAACCATCAGAATAAGATGGGAATACCAACGAGAACAACAGTCCATGATCACAACACTTCACAAGTATTATCTCATTTACTACTTTGAGTAAGACCTGTTAGGGAGGTCCTATTTTATTCCTTTATTATGAAGAAACTGAGATTGAGGGTTAATTACTTGCCCAGGATAACACAACTACTACTATGTAAACAGAATGGCAAATTTGGTTAACTACAAGGACTCACTGAGAGAGTTAGGTAAGTGAGGGTAGTGGTGAAGCTAAAAAGGTGGAAACTGCCATATGAAGGCACATGAAGTCACTGATTCTGCCTTTTAAAATTTCTCCCTATATTAATAAATATTAAAGATATGACACATCAGTAAGGCAAACAAGTAATTTTACCAGACAACTAATAAGCTATCTCATACCTACCTCATTATCAACTTTCAAACTGGTACATATTTTATTAAAAAACCATACA
Source organism: Galeopterus variegatus (assembly GCF_000696425.1). Taxonomy (NCBI): domain Eukaryota; kingdom Metazoa; phylum Chordata; class Mammalia; order Dermoptera; family Cynocephalidae; genus Galeopterus; species Galeopterus variegatus. Next base: position 753,522 of record NW_007726246.1, read on the forward strand.
GCCTTTATGACTGTTATTATCACTAATCACTAGAAAAGCAAACATCAACCGAAAAAATACAAAACAATACAGTAGGTGCTAAAAATTTTTTAAAGATTTTTTTTTCACATTTTACTATAAAAGACTCTTTCATAGTGGTCAAATAATTGAAAAATAGCAGTCATATTAATCCAGTTTCTCTCATAAGATTTCCATTACAGGGAAGCTATCTGATGATTGATATGATCAAGGCATAAAATGTAAACAAGATTGCTAGCTCCTTTTAAAATAAATTCAGGTTATCCATAACAGCAGATATGTTTGAGAATTAAGTCCTAAGGATGAATTAAATATCCTTGCAAAGTAAAAATGTTGGTGCCCTGAAATAAATGAACTCATTTAGCAAACATATCATCATTTAGACAATCATACCTCTAGTCTACCTCAGTTTTGTTGAGACAAAAAAATTGATATATATCTAACAATTCTTAATTTATATATGTAAATTGAGAAATACCAACTCAGGATTTTAAAAGTTATGTTTAGAGCTATTAGAACTTTAGAAACTAAGCTACTTAAAAATTTTAGAAAACCTGAGCAGCATATGAAATACCTCTAAGTGATAAGATGGTAATAAATGGCTAAATTTTTTTAAGTGCTTTACTATGTGCCAGACATGTACCTAGCACTTTACATACTTTTTCACATTCAATACTATGATAAGTAGTCTACAAGGTAAATTCTATTAATATTAATTCATTTTACACCTGTGAAAGCATGTAATACAAATAGATTACTTAATCTAAGATCACATAAACTTAACTGATTCCAAAGGCCCAAGTCTTAACTACTGGTAAAATAAAGAGCTTTTTCATTAAAAGAGGCTAATGTGCTTTAAGAAGTAGTTAGCTCTTCCAAAAGTCCATAATACTTCTACTAAATAACTTCATAAAGTAATCATGCTCCTTTTTTCCCTATCATTTTTTTTGGTATACGTATTTGTGTATCTTTTTTTTGGTATACGTATTTGTGCAAAACTTTAACAGTCTTAGCTCTATGTGTTATTAATTTCATTTATTAGCTATTAAGTAGTTATAGTTTTTAATTAGTTATACTGTTCATCAATTTCAATGTATCAGTTCCATTAAATGATATACATCCAAAAACTTAGAAATCAACAGATAAATATTACTGACAGCGAGAAACTAAGCATTTTTTTCATGAGATACCTTCAATTTTCTCAAAATAAAGTATTCCTTCATTCAACAAATATTGAGAGTCTACTGCATGCTACAAACTGTTCCAAATACCCAGGGAACAGTAAACATGAGGGGAAAAAATCTCTACTCCTCTGAATCTAGTGGAGGAGAGTGACAAATGAGCAGAAGAATGATAAGGCAATAAGAACCATGAAGAAAACTAAAGAGGAAACAGTGATGGATAAGAGTAGGATTATTTTTGATAGAAATGATCAGGCTAGGCCTTTCTAGAAAAACAAATTTTCAGCAAAGACCTGTATGCAGTCAAGAAATAAGTCATCTGGAGGAGGAATGCTCCAAGCACTGGGAACACTCTTAGTATGTAAACAATGACAAGAGGCCAGTGTAACTAAAGCAGAGTGAGTCAAGGGGAGAATAGTTGTGGATGAGGTCAAAAGAGGCAGTGAGAGTTGAGTTTGCAACAAGGTCTCATAGGATGTATTATGATATATTCCTTGTTGATTGAAGAAAAGTTCAGGTTTCCAAGAAGGAGGCTGCAATAAGCTGGCAAATATAAGCAGTAATGATTCTTCTATTCCTTCTCCCAAAGGGAGTTACAATCATTTACTTTAGTACACTAGGGAATGAGGAATACACAAACGTTTTTGAGGTCTATTAGATACAAAGTCCCAGGTGACATTGATATTTGATTGACCCAAAGCATCACAGACCCTCCAGAACAAGGACATATGGGGGCCAAGTAAAAAATAGATTACTGGTCAAGGTTTAGCATACCACTGGTGCAACGGGTCCATGAGCCCAACTACAGGCAATTTCTCTAGTCTGCAAACAAGCAAAAGGGATAGACACACTGGGTGGCTGATGTAGCTCCAACACTGGATCCTTCTTGGTCTACAGGGTAAGAGCTGTAATAGTGGGAAAGCCCAGGTAAAAGTCTCTAAAACTGTCCTTATCTAGTCAAGGTAGTTAATCAAGTAAGATGGTAAAAATTAATGTCACCCTTAAGGATCTAAAGCAGAGATCAGCATTTTTTTTTTCTTAAAGGACCACATAGCAAATATTTTAGGCTTGCTAATAATACAGTCATGGTTACAACCGTTCAATCAAGTCATTGTGGTACAAATCTAACCATAGACAGCACATAAACAAATGGCCATGGCTATGTACCAATATAACTTTTAAAAGAGAGGATTCTGGGAAGATGGTAAAGTAGGAAACCACAGAAATCTGTCTCCCCACCTAGATAACAATAGCACTGGCAGAGTCTGTCTAATCTAACTATTTTGGAACTCTTGAGCCTACTGAAGGCTTGCAACTTCCTAAAGGAAGGCTCGGTCAGTAAAATGTGATTAATTTTGGTCCACTTCAGCTCTTAACACAATAGCAGCTGACCAGGCCCCACCCCCAGCCCTGTGGCAGAGAGCTGTACCTGTATTCCTGGAACAACCTGCACACAGCTTGGGGGAGTCAGGGTGGGCAAAAAAGACCCTGTCTTCCAAATTCAGAAATCTGTGCTCTGATCACTGATTGCTGCTTCAGGTACAAAGAGGCTGGTGGCCACTGTTGTTGCACCAACCCCCCATTTTTGCAAGCCCCTCTCCCTCCAAATGAAGTGACTTCCAGATTACTCAAAGGGTTGGAACCCCCCCCCTTTTTATTTTTCTCCCTTCATTTTTCTCTTCCTCCCCTTTTGGGAGCCAGATATTAAAGACTAGGACATTCAAAAGCACGTACAGGGAAAATTATAAAGTGACACACATGCCCAGGGAAAGGTGCAGACTCTGAGAAGACCTAACAAGACCTAAAGCTTATACTTCAGCTAATCCTTGGCACAGAACAGCCTACAACATTCAAAAAACTAAAACAATAAAAAAATTCAGCAAACCGTGGGGAAGGAGAAGAATATTATTTCTGGAGTTACCAAATTATTAGATTCAAATGTCCAATTTTCAACAAGGCATACAAAGAAACAGGAATGTATGGACTACTTAAAGAAAAAAATCAATCAACCAAACAACAGAAACTGTCCCTGACAGAGACTGATGGCAGATCTACTAGTCAAAGACTTTAAAACAACTGTCTTAAAGATGCTCAAAGAAATAAAGATGTGGAGAAAGTCAATAAAATGAGATATAAACAAAATGGAACTATCAATTAAGAGACAGAAAACCTAAAAAGAAATAACAACAGGGCCAGCCCATGGCTCACTCAGGAGAGTATGGTGCTGATAACACCAAGGCCATGGGTTCAGATCCCATATAGGGATGGCTGGTTCACTCACTTTGGAGAGTGTGGTGCTGACAACACCAAGTCAAGGGTTAAGATCCCCTTACTGATCATCTTTTAAAAAAAAAAAAAGAAAGAAAGAAATAACAAAAAAAAAATGGAGATAGATAGTACAAGAACTGAAATAAAAAATCATTATGGAAATTCAAACAGAGATTTGAGCAAGCAGAAGAAAGAATCAGTGAACTTGAAGACAGAATAAGAGAGATTACTGAGTCTGAGTAACAGAAAGAATAAAGATCAAAGAAAAGTGAAACAAGCCTAAGGAACCTGTGGGATACCATCATGTGTACCAACACACATATTTTGGAAGAAGAGAGAAAAAAGGAGAAGAGAGAAAAAAGGGGGCCAAGAAAATATTTGAAGGAATAATGGCTGAAAACATCCTAAATTTGAAAAAAAGACATGAATATAAACATCCAGGAAGCTCAATAAATTCCAATTAAGATGAACTCAAAGAGATTCACACCAAGACATATTATAATTAAACTTTGGAAAGACAAAGAGAAAGAATCATGAAAGAAGCAACTTGTCATATACAAGAGATCCTCTATAAGATTATCAGCAGGTTTCTCATCAGAAATTTTGGAGGCCAGAAGGCAGAGGGCAGATAAATTCAAAGTGCAAAAAGGAAAAAACCTATGAATCAAGAATCCTATATCTGGTAAAACTGTCCTTCAAAACTGAGGGAGAAATTAAGATATTCCTAAATAAACAAAAGCTGCCATGCAAAAAATGCTCAAGGGAATCCTGCAGGATGAAATGAAAGGACACGACAGTAACTCAAAGCCATATGAAAAAATAAAGATCTTAATAAAGGTAAATACACAGGCAGTTATAAAAGCTAGTATTATTGTAACAATGGTTTGTAACTGCCCTTTTTCCTACATGATTTAAGAAACTAATAAAAAAAGAAAACACAATTGTTAATATAAAAGCTAGTATTATTATAACTTTGATTTGTAACTCCACACTTTCTTTTGTACATAATTTAAGAGACTATGCAATTCAAAGAATTATTAGTTTATGTTTTGGGGCATACACTATATAAAGATGTAATTTTGTGACATCAACAAGCAAAAGGGGTAGTGATACAGTGGTTAAAGAAGCAGAGTTTTTGTATGTTAATGAAATTAAGCTGGTATAAATTCAAGTTAGAGTGCTATAACTTAAAATGTTAAATGTAATACCCATGGTAACCACAAAGAAAATAACTACAGAATATATACAAAAGGAAATGAAAAAGGAATTTAAATGTTTCACTACAAAAAAATTAACTAAACACCAAAAAACACAGTAATATAGGAAATAAAAGACAAAAGGGCTATAAGGCACATAGAAAACAAATAACAAAATGACAGAAGTACTTCTTTATCAGTAATTACTTTAAATGTAAATAGATTAAACTTTCCAATCAGAAGGCAGAGATTGGAAGAATGGATCAAAAAACACGATCCAACTATATGCTGTCTACATGAAACTCACCTTAGATCAAAAGACACAAATAGAATGAAAGTGAAAAGATGGAAAAAGATATTGAAGGGTTTGCGGAGATTTTGGTATAAGGATACCAAATCTCAGTTAGGAGGAATAAGTTCAAGAGATCTATCATACAACATGGTGACTATAGTTAACAATACTGTATTCTTGAAAAATGCTGAGAGTGGATATAAAGTGTTCTCACCACAAAAATAACTATGTGAGGTGATGTGTATGTTAAGTTATAGCAGATTATATATATAGAGAGAGATTGTCATTCTACAATGTATATATTATTCCAAACATCATGTTGTATATAATAAATACACACTATTTTATCTGTCAATTGAAAATAAATTAATAAATAAAATAAATAAAAGGATTAAACCATAACCAAGTGAGATTTATTCCTGGGATGCAAGGATGGTTCAACATATGGAAATCAATGTAATACATCACATTAACAAAATAAAGGGACAAAAAAACACATGATCATCTCAACTGATGCAAAAAAGGCAGTTGAAAAAATTCAACACCTTTTCATGATTGAAAACTCTCAACAGACTAAGAATAGAAGAAAATTACCTCAACATAATAAAAGCAATATATGCAAAACTCACAGCAAAATCATAGTCAATAGTGAAAGACTAAAAGCTTTTCCTCTAAGATTAGGAGCAAGGCAAGGATGCCTGGAACACAGTACTGGAAGTCCTAGCCAGAGCAATTAGGCAAGAAGAAGAAATAAAAGGCATCCAAATTGAAAAGGAAGAAGAGAAATTGTCTCTGTTTGCAGATGATATGATCTTATATGTAGAAAACTCTAAAGATTACACAAAAAGAACTGTTAGAATAAATGAATTCATTAAAGTAGCAGGATACAAAGTCAACACACAAAAATCAGTTGCACTTCTATGTACTAACAATGAACAATCTGAAAAGGAAATTACGAAAACAATTCCATTTACAATAGCATCAAAAAGCATAAAATACTTAGGAATTAACTTAACCAAGGAGATGAAAGACTTGCAAAATGAAAACTACAAAACATTGCTGAAATAAATTAAAGGAAACACCAATAAATAGAAACACATCCTATGTTCATGGGGTAGAAGATGTAATATTGTTAAGATATCAATACCAACCAAAGTGATCTGCATATTCAGTACAATCCCTGTCAATATCCTGATGATTTTTTTTTACAGGAATAGAAAAACCCATCCTAAAATTCATATGGAATCTCAAGGGATACCAAATAGCTAAAACAGTCTTGAAAAAGAAGAACAGAGATGGAGGACTCACACTTTCTGATTTAGAAACTTACTATAAAGCTATTGTAATCAAAAAAGTGTGGTACTGGCATAAAGACAGACATATGGACTAATGGAATGCAATGGAGAGTCCAGAAATAAACCCTCTCATACATGGTCAAATGATTTTTGATAAGGGTGCCAAGACCATTCAATGGAGAAAGACAGTCTTTTCAACAAATAGTGCTAGGAAAATTGGATACCCACACTAAAGAGAATGAAATTGGATCCTTACCTAACACCACACATAAAAATTAACTCAAAATGGATCAAAGACCTAATTATAACACCTAGAACTATAAAACTCTTAGAATACAACATAGGCTAAAAACTTTATAATACTGGATTTGACAATGATTTCTTGGATATGACACCAAAGGCAAAGGCAACAAAAGAAAAAAATTGACAAAGTAGACATGAAAATTTAAAAACTTTGTGCATCATAAGACACTATCAACAGTTAAAAGGCAACCCACAGAATGGAAAAAAATTGTGGAATATACTAAAAAGCATATGTACTTCACAGGGCCTGGTTTTCCAGTCTTGCAGTTTCAAATATTGACCTTGCGGAGCACTGGAAATTTTCCTCAGGCTATGAGTCTCTGGTATAAGATAAAGAGTTGTGGCACAGCAAGGTTGCTGGCTCAAGGACAGACTAGTTATTGGTTGTTATGTAAAGATACTGAGAAATTGCTATAAGAAGGAATGTTTGCGGGCCGGGCCGGTGGTGCACTGGATAGTGCGCCGCTTGGGAAGCGCGGCGGCGCTCCCGCCCGAGGGTTCGGATCCCACAAGGAAGAAGAGGGACTATTTTCCCCAAAAGTTTCTTTTCCATAATGAAAAACACTTTTCCCAGAAGCAATCTTCTCTCCCCTCCAGCCATCAGACTCTTCTTCAGCTTCACTGTCAGAATTGTGTTATATGTCTTCACTTAAAACAGCCTAGGAAAGGGATACTGTGGAATATTCTTAAAGCAAATGTACTTCACAGGGCCTGGTTTTCCAAAGCCTTGCAGTTTCAAATATTGACCTTGTGGAGGACTGGAAATTTTCCTCAGGCTATAAAGTCTCTGGTGTAAGATAAATATTTATGGCACAGCAAGGTTGCTGGCTCAAGGACAGGCTAGTTACTGAGATGTAAAGATACTGAGAAATTGCTGTAAGAAGGGAATGTTTGCTAAAATAAAACTTTTTTGGTGGATCACTTAATTGTCTAATGGAATGTCATCTGGCTTGTTTCACTGGAAGTTACCAGCCTATATTGTTAAACTATAACCCCACCTATGTCTCTTCCTGTAACTTCCTGGTCTGGAAAATAAATGCAGGAAGAGAACCCCAATTCGGGGTTAATTTCCTGAGGAAGGGATCCCTCTTGCTGGAGGGTTCCAGGGAAGTTAACCGCTTTGCGGTCTCTCACTGCTCAGAAGAGATGGGCTTTGAGTAATCCTTTGCATCTCCGTCACCCAGGGGAAGTGGGGTGACAAATCCGTGGAGGGAGAAGCAACACAAAGCAACAGAAAATATTTGCAATTCAAGGGATTAATATACAGAACAGAGAACTCCTAAAACTCAACTTAAAAAAAAAAATTCAAAAATGGGCAAAGGACCAAAATGGATATTTCTCCAAAGAAGATACATAAATGGCCAATAAGCACATGAAAAGATGCCCAACATCACTAATCATTAGGCAAATGCAAATAAAAACTACAATGAGGTATCACTGGCTACTATCAAGAAAACACAAAATAACAAGTGTTGGCCAGGATGTGGGGAAATTGGACACTTTGTTCACTGTTAGTGGGAATGTAAAGCAGTACAGCCACTATGGAAAATAGCATGGCAGTTCTTCAAAAAGTAAAAATAGAATTACCATATGATCCAGCAATTCCAGTTCTGGATGTACATCCAAGAGAACTGAATATAGAGTCTCAAAGAGACATTTATTCACACATGTTCACAGCAGCATTATGCACAATAGCTAAAACATGGAAGCAACCCAAGCGTATATCAACAAATGAATGGATAAGCAAAATGCGGTATATATGTACAGTGGAATAGTATTCAGCCTTTAAAAGGAAGGAAAATTCTGACATATGTTACAATATGGATGAATCCTGAGGATATAATGCTAAGTGAAATAATCCCACAAAAAGACAAATATTGTATGATTTCACTTATATGAAGTACTTGAAGTAGTCAAAATCACACAGACAGAAAGTAGAATGGTGGTTGCCAGGGTCTAGGCTGAGGGGATAATGTAGAGTTTTTGTTTAATGGGTATGGAGTTTCAGTTTTACACGATGAAAGAGTTATAGAGATGGATGGAGGTGTTGATTGCACAACCTTACAAATCTATTTAATACCACCAAACTGTACAAATTAAAACGGTTAATATGGTAAATTTTATTTATGTGTATTTTACCACAATAAAAAAAAAATTAGGCAGCAATCTTATAGGCTGTCTCTAAAGGATGCAGGGGCAATGTTACCCATTACATTCCCATTTAATTCACCAGTCTGGATTTCGCAGAAACCAGATGAATCCTGAAGGATGACTACCTCAAAATTAACCAAAAAGTAGCCCCAATTACATCTGTCATGCCAGATGTAATTTCCCAGCATCATGGTACATGGTCAATGATTTGACAAATACATTTTCTCTATCCCTGTCAACAAAGAGGATCAGACACAGTTGACAGTCACACAGAATTGACAACAGCATACATGTACAGTTTTGTTTCAAGGCTGTATAAACTCTCCTGTCCTCTGTTAAAACATGACCTGTACCAACTGGACATCCTACAAAACATCTTATTGATATTGATCGATCATATTTTTTTCTTCTCTTTCTTTATTATTATTTATTTCTACATTCTAAAATGTTGTTGCAGAGTGGTGGGAGAAGGAGGAAGAGGAGGGGAAGGTAGGCAGGGCTGGCCAACAGCTGGCTCCGTTGCTGGCCTGGCTGCCCAGGGCGGGAGGGGGGGTGTGTTTGTGTGGATGAGGCCCTCGCGCCCCCTAACCCCAATCCATCACGTTAATTGACATCATGCTAATTGGGGCAAATGAGCAAGAAGTGGTTAGCACATTGGAGTCCTTGGTAAGATACATATGCTCCAGAGAACATGGGACTTTCTCCATATATGTATGCTCCGGAGAGTGGGATTCACGGACACATTAAATCAGTAAAGTTTTTAAGGTGGTCATGGGCAGGCTGTGACATCTCATCCAAAGCAAAATACAAATAATTGTACCTCCCACCACAAAGTTGGACATACAACACCTGGTAGACCTCTTAAGATTCTGATATACCTGCCATGACACATGTATCAAGTAACACAAAAGCAGGAATGGGTTCTGCAGAAGTAGGAGCCATACAATCAGACCCACCGCCTGGGTGGACCATACAACCTGGCAAACATGAAAGTATTACAGGAATCAGAGTTTCCTAAGTTTTAAAGGTATCAGTGTTAGAAAACACTGTCATGTGGAGTTATAGTAAGCCCCTGTGTAACAATCACAACACAGGTTGTGAAGTAAGATCATGCTATTTGCAACAAAGAATTATATACCTTTTGAGAAACATGCTCCCAATAGACAAAACTTCAGGAAATATACCCAATCATCCTCTCGGATGAACAGAGAACTGGCCTGAGGTTAGACTACATATGTCAAAGACATATGACAGACAATGACGAAGAGCCTAGCTAACAGAGGAGAAAGACTGGAAGACTGAAGACAAGGAAGTCTGGGGTAGAGGCATGTGGATGGTTCTATGGACTGAACTGTGTCCTCCCAAAACTGACAACCTAACCCCAATGTAATGGTATTTGGAGAAGGGGTGTTTAGGAGGTAATTAGGGTATGGCCCTCATGATGGGATTGGTGTCCTTATAAATTATTAAATAGAGACCTGTCTCTCTCTTTCTCTCTCCATGCACACAAAAGAACAGACCACATGAGCACACAGTGAGGTAGTGATGCCTTCAAGCCAAGAGTAGAGGTCTCAGAATGAACCCTACCCTGCTGGCATCTTCACCTTAGACATCTCAGAGCCCAGAACAGTGAGAAATAAATTTATATTGTTAAAGCCACCCAGTCCATGGTATTTTGTTATGGGTGCCTGAGCTGACTAAGACAGATGGAGAAATACCTGAGACTGGGCACAAAGTGTGAAGCTCTTTGTATCCCATGTTAACACAGAGAACATGTACCATGGAAGAACTAAACAACTGAGTGGACAAAATAACTCTGCCTGGTATTAGCACATTGGGCACATGAACAAAGCGGAATAGTACAGAAATAATACGGCCCCAACTGCACAAGGTCCTACTTGCCAAGGCCAATGCAACTACTGTCAAAACCAATATTGAGCCTAACAGCTGCAGAAACTAACTCTGAGCCCCTGTAGTAGCCCCATTCTTAAAGTAGACTAACCAGTCACATGGTAGCAAGTTGGGCCCTTTCCACCTTGGATGAAAGAATAATTCATTCTCACAGGAATAAAATCATTCCAAATTGGATTTGCCTTTCCTCAGAGGAAGTGTTTGTTCCCCAGCACAGGATCCCATATATCACATCAGACCAAAAGACCCACTTTATAGCAAAGGAGGTGACCATTAGATTCATTGGTCATCTCATAAACCATACTACCCAGAGGTTGCCAGTCTGATAGAGCACTAGAACAGCTTATGGAAGGCTTAGCTGAAGCACCAGTTCAGAGGGGGTACTCTGTAAAGACAAAGCACTATTCTCCAAGATGCAGTATACATTCTGAATTAAAAACATCTATATGATGCTTACAGGAAAATAGGAAAAACAAAGGAGTCCGAGAACAAGGGGTAAAAGCAGAATTAGCCCCACTTATCATGACTCCCAATCTGTGCTTGCTATTCCTATGATTTTGGGATCTGCAGGGCTAGAGGTCTTAGTCCCTAAAAGGGAAACACTTCTGCTTAGAAACACAACAGTCTCATTAAACTAACTACAAGTGCTGCCTGGTCACACTGGCTGCTTATATTCAGGGAATAAAGGTAAGAAAAGGAATGACCATCCTTGGCAGGGGCAATTGACCCTGATCATCAGGTAGAGGCAGGGCTGCTAGTACACAATGGGGGCAGGGAATATTATGTCTGGCACATAGATGATCCTCTTGGGAGTCTCTTAACACTCCCTCGACCAAATCTGAAAGTACATAGACAAGCATTGCAGTACTGGCCTGGGAAGAGTACCGTGAGCAGTTAAGATATGAAGAATGGCAGAGGTGCTAGTTGTAGGTAAGGCAGAGTTAGAATGGATAGCAGAAGAGGGAGACAGTGAGTATCAATTGCAACCCTGAGACCAGCTACATTAGTGGGGGGGCATAGTTCATCTCATTAACCTTCTTCTAATTTTCCTCCAGGATGACAGCAAACTGGAATGCTGGAGGAGCTGCTCCCCAAATGTATATGTAGAAGCGGAATCTAGTGGCACAAGGGTGGTCTGCAGTGGACACAATGATGTGCCGTCCAGATCTCCCTTCAAGAAGGGACTTGTCCTAGCTGTTAGTAGTGCTGTCAGCAGAAATCCTTAAACTGGCAGTACTTTCAGGGATACACTCAGCTGCAGAGAGCCACTTCACCCAATGTCATAGCTTTCTCAATGTGGTCCATATTCAATGACTAATTAAATGGGAGTAAAGGCCTGACCACTCTGATCCAAAGCAGGACAATTCTGACAGGTCATTTTAGTTCCAGAACTCCCCATTGCAGCTAGTCATCAACACTCACTGGGCTAGCACTGTAGTTCTACTTCTCCATATGCCCAATCTTGCTTCCCTACCCTGCCCCTTCATAGATGCTCATCCCAAGGGTACTTCATAATAAATATTTTACACACTAAACTCTGTCTCAAAGTTTGCTTTCAAGAGGACCCAATCTGCAACACTGTAGTAGTCCAGTCAAGAAGTAATAGTGGCTCAGATGAAAGTGGCAATGAATGGGATGCTGAGAAATGGTCAGGTTCGTCACATTTTAAGAAATACGCTCATATAAATTACTGATAGATCAGATGTGGGGAGAAAGAAAAAAAAGGAATCACAGTTACTCATAGAGGTGTGGGGCCTGAACAACTGTGTGAATGGTGGTGCCATTTACTGAGATGGGGGAAGACCAGGAAAGGAGATGGATGAGGGAGTGGAGAAACAAGAGTTTTGTTCTGCATTTATATTGTAGATGCCTATTAGATATACAAGTGAAAATGTAGAGCACTTTGCTGGAAAAACAAGCTTGTACTACAGGGAAAAACTGGAGCTAGATATAATTCTAGAGTCATCAACATACAGATGGTTATTTAAAACCTCAGGACTGGATGAGATCACCTAGAAGACAGAAGGGCATGCCAACATTTGGAGATATGAGGAGGAAAAACAAGAGACAAAGTAGGAGGCACCAGAGAAGGAGGAGGAAAATTAGAAGGGGACAGAGTCCTGGAAGCAAAATGCAGGTTTCACCTCAGAGGCAATCAAATTATCACAAGAGTTTAAGATAAATTAGCTACTGATCCCATGAGATAAAAGTTCAAAAAAGTAAAAAACAAAAAAAAATCTTTCTGCTTTTAAAACCAAATAAATCCTAATACTTTGCTTTCTAATACCTTGCCTTGCTGCAAAAGCATTTACTATGAGAAAAAGCCAAATTAACAAATCCTAAAACCTCCAAATGACCAACTCCTCTCAAGAGACTTCAAAAGCATTTCCCTGTAATATAATTCCCTGTAATACAAATACCTGTAAATAATTTTAAAAAATTTTTTTAACATTTCATAAACCTGACAAAGGTATATCTTTACCTCTGTATTACTACAGTAATTAAAAGCAAAATTTACCAAGACCAAACAAAAATCTAAGAAGTATGCACTAAGATCATATTAAATTCAACTTTATATAATTGGTCTCTGTGTTGTTCATCTTCTTTAAAAATGCTACCAATTGTAAGATAAAATATGGTGTTTTTGGTAATTGCCATTAAAAATCCCTTGAAAATCAATCCCTGGGACAGGAACATAAATCTCCAATTTAATACTGTTTCGTAGAGAAAAATCCAACTGAACTTTTATATTTTCCTATATCACTCTTCCCCAAAATAGATCCAATACATTAGAACTACCTACAAACTCGAAGAAACTAGAATATTTCCCCCTAGCCTTGGTAAATAAATAGCTAAATAAACAAACAAATAAATAATAAATAAATAAGGCTCAGAGAATTTCAGAGAGAGGTATTTCTGTATCCTGTGACACCAACTAACCCATGGGATCAAGTACTGCCTAAAATGTTTTTTCCTTAAATTTACTATGCATACCACTGCCAAACAAATCACTAAAACACTGCTTCCTTTTAACCAGAAAATTCCCTATGTCATTCCTGCACTATCAAGTTCACACTCTTATGTCTATCCTTTAAAGTTCTTGTTCTGTACCACCTTCCCAAATTTCTCTGTAGCCTAAAATGAACAGCCACATTTCATCAGCCTAGTCTTCTCTTCAAACCCATGCTACTCCTGCTACCTAACTTGTGGCCAGGTAACTTACCCCGCAAGGATGCCCTTTCCCCTCCAATAATTCAAACACCACTATACCATTACTCATAGCCTGGCTCAATTCCCATTTCTTCCTTGAAGTGTACCTTCCCTATAAGATCTCCACTGACTTCTCCATTCTTAAACACCTCTGAGGCTTAAAAATTCAAATCCCAACATAGAACAATGTATTACTAATTGTCATTTTATCATTTACTGTTTTATCATCATTTTTGTAAGTTTCACTCTTTTGTCTACACTTAAATTGAAAGCAAGAGCAGGCTCTGTCATAAGCTTCTCTTACTTTCTACCTGTAGTCAACAGAACAATGCTGAGCATACCAAAACACTAGCTACTTAGGGCCATAGCCAAATCCCCTGCAGAAGATATTGAAAATCATGCCCTGATCCATATATCCAAAACCAACAAGGCAGAATCACGACCTCACAACCTAGAAATAAAGAACAGGCATTAGAGGGTGCTATCAATCCAAGATTCTAACAGAAACCAATACTTGCATGAGCCTAATGCAATTCTGGCACTGAAACTAAATGAATTTTACGACATTTGACCTCTCCTTTCTAACCCCATTTAATTTGATTTTCATAAGATTGTTTCCTGTAAATTAATAAACGAATTACATTTATTCACTTTTTTTTTTTTTTTTTGGTCTTTTTTTTGTGACCAGCCGCACTGCACTCAGCCAGTGAGCGCACAGGCCATCCCTATACAGGATCCGAACCCATGGCGGGAGCGCTGCTGCACTCCCAGCGACGCACTCTCCCAAGTGCGCCACGGGGTCGGCCCTATTGACAATTTTTTTAAAGGCACTGCAAAATACTTTGTTTTGTCTCAGGCTAGTAAAATCGGTTTCAAACGTAATATGGATAAGGAAAACTCTGAAAAAGTACCTTTAATGCTACGAGATGAATAATTTTACTTTTTAAAATTAAAGTCAATTTTAACATTCAGTCTTGAAGGGGATTTTCGTCATGAGACAACTAGCCAATTAATCATATTAACAGAATCGTTTTAAAGACTATCTAAATGGAGTACCTTAGAATGTTATAAAACTTTAGATTCTCTTAAGCAAAATCTCCCTCCAGAATAGACTATACCTTACTTCTGAAACTAAAGTACTATCTGATTTCTATGCCCAAGAGAAAGGTAACAATGTTACAGTACCTTTTATACCAGTCTCAGCAGGATCATACAATTAGATTTAAAATTTTTACAGCAAAAATGGTCTTTAAAAATCATCTCAGCCCACCTCTTCTCATTTTTACACATAAGGAAACAGAGACAATGAAATTTAAGTTGTGTCAAAGTACTAAACCAGTATTCTAACCCAGAGATTTTCCCACTGTATGATGGTGCCTTTTGTAATGATATAAAGACCATGAAAAAATATCACTTAAAATGTCTAATAAAATCTGTCATTACCATTTCAAATCAAATTCAGCATATTTACAAATTTACAGATTAAATATCTTTACAAGCAGTTAATAAACACCTCTGGAATGAAATTAAACAAGCGAATGCAAAGAATCATTCATGTCTTTGGTTTATTTTATCCTGAACAAGCAAAGACGCATATATAACTACATTCTCATTATTATTTTCATATTTCAAATCCAAGGAAAGAAAATAGCATCAGAGAAGTTGGCTCAAGTTTTTTAAATATCTCATATACATAAACTTTTAACAATCAAAACTTTTAAATTATATACCATTCAACCAACTAAAATTTTCTTTTAACCTGTGGATTTTTTGTTTATTTGCAGGGTGAGTGTTATTATGAATCTGCAATCCTCTATTAAAAGAACAGGATAAATCAATCTTTCAAATTTCTCTCTCTCTCCAAGACAGACAGATACGCACACTCCCACCCACCCATCCCAGCACACCCACCACAACTATCCAATTTCTTGAGCACACCAGGGATTAGTATTTTACACTAATCACACACACGCAGTCTATAAAACTGTCCTCAATTTAAGGACTTGCTCATTCCAAAAGTTCACTTTCAAGTTGGTTTGACCAGAGAACTGAGAACATAAAATATTTAAATGTAACCCATTACCTTTAAGCATCTGGCTTTTTCTACTAATTGTGATAGAAGTGGGTGTTTTGTTTTGTTTTGTTTTTTTGGCAGCTGGCCAATAAGGGGATCTGAACACTTGACACTGGTGTTACAACACCACACTCTAGCCAACTGAACAACCGGCCAGCCCAGAAGTCTATTAACGTTGATATAGATAAGAAGTTAATCACCCTGTGTTCCAGTTATCTACCGCTGCATAAAAACCACCCCACTACTTAATGGCTTCAAATAACAATAATCATTATTTTGTTCACAAATCTGCAATTTGGGCAGGGCTCAGTAAGGATATCTAGTCTCTGCTCCATGTGATATCAGCTAGGGCTGCTCAACCAGCGCCTAGGAAATCCACTTCCAAGACGGTGTTTAGTGTTAGCTGGGAGTTCAGCCAGAGCTGAAGGCCAAGGGCCGTGGTTCTTTCAAAGGGCTGCTTGGGATTTCTCTTAGCATAGTTGCTAGATTCCAGTTTCAAAAAAAGGGCCAGGCAGATCACATTTATGACCTAACCTTAGAAATCATTATACAGTATCACTTCTACTGTAGTCATAGGCCTGTCCAGATTCAAGAAGTGAGCACAGACCCTACCTCTCTATGGGAAGAGTGTGAACACCACATTGTAAGATGGCTAATATAACGGCCATCCTGAAAAATACCACCATCCACTGCCCATTTCTGTAATTCTCTTCTACTGTAATCTCCTCTCTCTCGTATTATTTCTTCTCAGTCTGCTTTGAAGGATTTTCCCACCTGATAGATCCTCAATCTAGTCCCCTTCTCAATCCACTTAAACTGAAAGTGGTTACCACTTAATTTTTTTAAAATGGCTACCACTCTTTTAGTAGCATTCTTCTAGGCAATTTAAATTTGTCAACACATTTCATCTTCAAAATATTCCTCTGAGGTAGGTACTATTATTTTCTCCATTTTACAGAGAAAATTGAGGCCCAAAGAGGTTAGATAACTTGCCCAAGATCACACAACTAGTAAGGGCAGCTCTGAGAGATGTCATCCATTCCCTGGTCTAAATTACCACCCATAAAAAATACTTCCTGAACTGCTGTCTCTAGCTGCTCAATCTTTCTGAGTTACTAGTTCATATTTCCAATTGCTTTCTGGACTTCTTCATCAGGATCTTGCTAAAAACTCAAAATATATTTTTAAAAAAATAGATACATTATTCCTTCCCCCTAAAAGGGTCCTTCCAATTTTCTGTCGCAGTAAATGAATCACCAACCACCTACCTTCCGAAGTTCACAAATTTGGAATTAACTCCTCAGTAACCAAATTCTTTTGATTCTTCCTCCAAAATGTCTTCCCAAATTTCCTGTCTTCTCTGTCCCCACTGAATTAGGTTAAGGATTTCATCTGCCTAAATTAATCAAGATAATTCTAGAACACTTGCCAAATAAGAACTATGCCAGGTTGCCCATGACCTCTATTTTCCCAGCTAACAATTTCTTCTCAATTGAAAGCCATTCTTCACACTAACACTAAAATTGTCTGCCTCCCCTGCACCCCATCTTCCACCCCCGCCCAAAGTCAGGTTAGCCCCTTAAGCATGGTTTATAAAAGCCCTCTGAAAACTTCCCCCAAACCTCTATGGTTTCAATGACTTGCTATGAGGTACCACTCCCTACACCTAAAACATGCATATACACATTCTACCTCTTCTCAATATTCCCAAAACACACCTCACCTTACAAATTGGAGTCATATTCTATCTCTGCCTTGGAACACCCTTCGCCTGCTTAAAAAGTTTCTATTTATCCATCAACATCCAATTTATATGCCATTACTATATAAAACTTTTCCTAATTATCCCAGGAAGAGATTCTGTACTACCACTGCACTGCATTATCAGTTAACACATCTGTCTCCCCCAACCTAGATTTTTAACTCATCATATTTTAACTCCAGTACCTGGAATGATGTTTGGCCTAGAGTAGGTAAAGTATTCAATAAATCCTTGCTGAATGAATACATATTCTCATATACAAGATACTATCATTGGTAACCAGGTTCCACAAACATTCATGTAACAACTAAATGGTTAAAATAAATAGCATTTTGGCACCTTGAAGGTAAAGGGGTGCTCCTTACTTATATATGTCAAGTTCATTAATAAATAGTTAGCTAATTAACTGAACAAGAGACACTTTTTTCAACAAAACTGTTTAAACAGCTTTTGTAACTCAATTTGAAAAATCTAAGAGACTTATAAATGTGTTCGTGTAGGAAAATGTGTTCTTGGATATCCACATTCTAATTCGGAAGTCAAACAGCCACTGCTACCATAGGCAAATTACCTGACCTCAATAACTATTATCAAGACATGTACATTTATAGGAAACAAAAAATAATCAAATTCCTAATCCTGCCATTTAGCATCTCCATGATTAAATTCCAATTTACCTTACATGGTACTCCTCCTCTTCACGTGTGCTATACTTCAGCCAAAATTAACTTTTCCCTTGTCTCCAGGGCCTACACTCCTTGACATTTGGCTTTTATTGTCTGCTCTACTGGAAAATCTCTCCACCCAGTTCCACAAACTCAAATCTAATTTATCTTTTGTAGATAATTCAAATGCCACCTCCTAATCCTTTCCCTCTTCTAGAGGTGATCTTCCCATCCTAGCGTACTTATGGCACTTTAGCTAGACCTTTTTGACACCACTTATAACTTTGTCTAGAGTACGTTATTATATACCTAACTTCTTTCTCCCTACTTGACAATAAGGACAGGTTCTATATCTAATTCAATATTTTTCAAAGTATGTACCTTGTAATTCACAAAATTGAGTTAACCAGCAGTAGAAAATAAAACAGTCTCATGGTCAAAAAAGCTTGGGAAATGTATTACTTAAAATCTTTAGCATACTGAGATATATTGTAAATCTCCAGTAAAACAGACTATTCGCATTTCCATAACTTATCTGGCCTCTGAACCATTCTGGGTTTTTTGCAGCACATCTCAAAGGGTTACTATTTCTATGGCATGCAGACAGGCAGCCTCATTAATCTTGACACCTTATCTTGAACTTAATAGGGATTCAACAAATATGTGCAGAATCAATGAATAATTAACCCTAGGTATAACACAGAACTCTCCCATAAAGGTAGCCTGCCCAGAGAAAAGGGAAGACTCTTGAAGAATGACAGGAATTGACAAACAAGAAGGGAGTAAGTGTCCTCAGTAGTGCAGAAAGAGGAGAGAGGAATATATACAAGAGAAAAAGAATTCACCCCCCGAGCCACTTTTTGTGTGTAGAAGATATAATTAACCTGAACCACATAAGAATCCCTGTTCAGAATGTCCATCCTGAAGTGATCATTTAAAAATACTTCAGATGAATCTTTTCAGAAAGATCTGTCAAAAAGGGTTGAATCGAAGGTATTCTGGGCAATTTCCAGGATATACACTACTACAATATCTGAATCATCTATTACTAAATCATTTCTATCAACTGAGGAAATATTCTGCAGTTTGATTTTGTTGTATGAAGTTGTTTATGATAAAAAAGGAAGATTAGGAACAATAATAACCTAAATTTTGTTTTCATTTAACTTCTCTTCTTCAGTTTGGAAAATGAAAGCACAATTCTATTTAACAGGGTATGAAAACCAGGATGCATAAAAACAAAATATCCTTGACTATATCCTGCTCTCTCTTTCCCACAGTTCTCTAGCTGTGACTAAAAAAAAGGGAAGCAGGAGAAAAAGACACTCCTTGACTTGTCCTACAGTCCAGATCCTATGGCAGTAGCTACAGGAAATGGCAGCAGTGGCAGCAGTGAATGAGGGTTTTTTTTTTTTTTTCCTGCTCCTCCCTTTAAAGCAAAGAGGTCAACTTTTCACTTGAGTATGAAAACTTAATCAAGAGCAGAATCCAAAGTAGGGCTAGACTCATTGCCAAAAGATAAATACACTTCCTAATCATTATAACTATTAACATTAATTGTAACTATTAACATCCTTTTAATTTCAATGAAGCAATAAGCTACATATGGTCAGGTAAAAAGTCACTTGATTGAAGGTTTATAAATATGTTTAAATTTTTTCTAAAAACCTCTGGCCACAGGACTACTCTGTCTCAATATTACCAGCTACCACGTAACTGGAGTCACTAAGTAAAGTCAAAGCTTAATTTGGTTTAACTACTTTACTAAATAACAAGACACTAGAAAGCAAAATATATATTTCTCCACCTCCTCCTCTTCCCTCTTGGGGGGTGGAGGAGGAGGGGGATCAAATGCATTTTCAAATAAGTTACTGGACTCATGTGGTCAAACATTTAAAAATATATATATACATAATATGGTCCAAAGCATAATTGGGAATGTCAAGCAAGAGTTGTTAATTCAAAAAATAATGTATTATGAACTGTATGATCCTATGAGAGCTCTTCAAAAAGATCATGGAAAAATTGGTAGTACCTTTTAATTTATTTTTCCATGTACTTTTTGAAGTACCCTCTTACAACAGTATTCTGTTAATAGCTGGCTTATTATGAAATCCATTAATTAAAGATCTCAAACAACTTCATAAATAGTTTTCTACCTTTAGAATATGTGAAAAGTAAAACAAGGAACTACAGAACTACTTAGTATCTTGCCCAGGGACACACAGTAAAAGTTCTTGGCAAGAAAAATGTCTCTGATCTGGTGTCAATAACAGGCCGAACAACTTTGGGTCTATAGAAGTTAATGTAATAATATATTTCCCAACATTTAAATCTGAGAAAATGTAACTAATATTTCTGAAGTCTTTCTTGTAATTATAATCCTCCACTCACAAATTACTATTTTATTACAGTTTATAACAATGACATATGTTATTTCTCTCAACAAAAGCATTATCTGTTCAAACTGATTGAACCCAAAATGTAGTAACAATAACAAATGCAAAATTCCATTTGTCATAAATTTTAAGTCGTAAAAACTGCAGCATCTTAGGTAGAGAAAGGATAAAATTTTCATTTATGGAGAAATTCTCTATTGTCAACTGCAGTGTATTCCATTATTACTCACACTTCTGTTACTCAATATGAAACACAAGCACACAAAAAAGGGTCTTTCCTTCCTTTTTCTTCATCTTTCTGCTTTCCTTTCTTTCACACAAGTAGATGGTCCATACGCTTCACTGTTTTGTGGACGAGTTAGAGTTTTCCTATTCTATTATCTCAAACTTCACAGCTTTTTACAGCGAACTTCACGAAATTAAACTGTAAGGTTTAGATACTGAAAACGCTCAAGGAAATACATTAGAATGCTCGCTCTCTATCAAGCGTTAAGGATTCTCTAGCTAGCAGTCAGGTAGTTTTATACTCCACTTAAATTCCTTAAGATCCGAACACATACGTTCCTTATAGTTTGTCTTTCTTCAGTCGGAAGGGCTAAGTAGGCCTTCATTGTCCTAAAAAATACTCCCAGCCTTCTCAAATGTAAGGGTAAAGTGGCAGACGCACGCCTGACACTTCTAACATTTACTAATGGAATAATTACTCAACAACGAGAAGCCCCCAGGAGTTCCAATCTCAGATGGCCCGCTTTGAATACTGTGGCGAGGATCCAAGCGACAAGTCAGGGCTCGCCCACCCTGGGGCTCCTCGCTCCTATTTTTTCGTCCTGAGTCAGCCCTTCCCACTACTCATCCGGAGTAGGCATCTTCCAACGCCCGAACCTCCGAGACTCCCCGCTAGCCCCCGCGGACAAAATCAATCCTCCTCCTGCGGGACACCCGGCTTCCCCTCCCTGCCGACTTCCATCCCAAAGCCGCCCCTCCTCCATTTCACGCTCCGCCCGCGCTGACACCGGAGCCACCACCCCACCCCTTCGCTTTCGCACCTTTCTTCCGAGGGCTTTTCCCGGGCAGCGGGAGAACGCCCGCTCTTCTGCCCGCCCCCCTCTCACCCTGCCAGCCCTCAGGCCTGCCACTCCCTGAAGAACCGCCGGGACCCACCTCGAAGAGCTCGGCCGTCGTGGCCATCCCGGCCGGCGGAGAGGCTCGCCCCGCACTGGATGTCGTCTCCTCTTCACATGCTGCGCCTCAGCGGCGCCGCGCACAGGTCCCCGCTTGGCTCGCCGGCTCCGGGCCGCCGCGGGCTACCCCCACTCCCCACAGAGCCCAGGCGGGGCGGGAGAGCGGCCATGAAGAGAAGCCGCAGACGCCTGTCAGCTGCCTCCCGGCGCCGCCCGCGCCGCTCCCATTGTCACCGCCTCGTACGCCGGAAGTGGAACTGCGCGCGCCCGAGAGGCTGTCGGGAGGGGTCGAAGAACGAAGCGAGCAGCGGGCGAACCGAAGAGAGGCCCGTAGCTCGAGCAAGTGAGGAACCTTGAGCCTTGCGGGCCACCATCCCGGAAGTGGGATTTAGAGAAAGAAAGTGGGGTTACTGGAGATAAGTTTTGAAGATTCTAGGTGTGAACTCTTAGAACCTTTTGTGGTATGTGTGGACTCTTAGAACCTTTTGTGGTATGTGTGGACTCTTAGAACCTTTTGTGGTATGTGTTGGCCAGGAGAGACTCAGATTTTGGTCACCTCACCTGAAGGAGCTAGCTTCGCTGCTGAGCCCCACACGTATATGGCGCAGGATGAGTCTCGGGGCTTCTGTTGAGTCCAGCTGAGATAGCCGGTCTGCGTTGTTCCTCGGTGGCGACCTGAGATTTTGGTCACCTCACCTGAAGGAGCTAGCTTCGCTGCTGAGCCCCACACGTATATGGCGCAGGATGAGCCTCGGGGCTTCTGTTGAGTCCAGCTGAGATAGCCGGTCTGCGTTGTTCCTCGGTGGCGACCTTAGTTATGAGATGAGCTGATGGTTTAGTGGCTTATCATGGCCCAGCGGGCATTGTGGCTCATGAGCCACGAACCGGGAACTCCACGTTGTGGGACCGTGAGATTCTCCAGGTAAATGCAAGTCTGAATCCCCAGGGAAGATGGATCGGAGGATTGGATGATGTAGCATAGTTTTGTGTTGCATTGTGTACCAGGTCCGCGACGAATAGCTGCGTGACCTTGGGCAAGTTACTTAACCTCTGTGCCATCTGTTAAATGGAGATTTTAATAATTCGACCTCGTAGTGTTGTGAGAATTAAATGAGTTGATGCCGAGCACAACCTGAGTATTATGTGTTTTCTAACATAGTATATATTATAGTATATACTTATATATTTCTTATATATAGTATATACTTATATATTCCTAATATGGTATAATTATAGTATAATTGTACCTTCAAATGAACTCTACCTGCTTAGGATTGATATGGAGATGACGAAGGGAAAGGAAGAAAACTTAGCGCTAAACGCATTTCAAATTTTTTGATTTGCATTGATAAAATCACTCAGGAACATTTTAACTCATTTTTCTGAAAAATCGTTGCTGAGCCGTATCAGACTGTTATTTTTATCTTATCAATATGTGTCATTGCTAGAAATCATCATATAGTTTACAGTTCCTAATTGTTAAAGAAAGTAGAAGGAAGTACAGAAAATTAAATTGTATCCACTTTTTCTTAGACGGTGTAAGTTGATCCCACTTTTAGAATTTGCCGTACTTTATCAAAATGGCTCCATGGTGAGAACTATAGATTAACTCATTGTAAAATGTGGTGGCAATCGAGTAATGTTTCACCTTTTATTCTCAGTGACCACTGACATCTTTTTTTGCCAACAATTCATTCTTCCCCGACGAAAGCTCTGTAGTATAGTAGAATTGAGGTTGAGGCAGATAAGGATCAGTGAAAAGTAGTTGGCATATGAAAAATTCCCTCTTTGCAACCTAAATAATTTTTGTTACTGAGGGCATCAGTATCCATTGCCATTTTCCTTCAAGATACCTGGCTTCCGTTTGTTGTTGTTGGACCTCAACTACAGGAAGTTAATATTCTCTAGTACATGGTTCATCAGCCTCATTGGTCTGTCCAAGGTACTCCCCCCCATTTTACTTATATGTTCCCTTTGGTTACCTGTTCTGTCATTCCTTTCCCTCTCCCAATAACTCTTATATCTTCAATGTTATCCTTTTATTGTACGCATTTGTGTATGCATTTTTCAAATTACATCATTAAGTGTGCTTTAGACTTTATTCGCTTTTCTTGGATTTGTCAGATTTCTCAGCACTATTTTTAAGAAACATCCATGTTGCTTTCTGTTCATCTAGAGCAGCACTATCCAATAGAGTTTTATACAGTGGAGACAAGAGGGAATGTTTTACATCTGTGCTGACTAATATTATAACCACTAGCCACATGTGGCTAGTGAGCTGTTGGCTTTTGTAACTGGGAACTCAATTGTTAATTTTATTTAAACTTAATTAAGTTTAATTTAGGTTTAAATAGCCACATGTGGCTAGTGTTTATCCTATTGGACAGTGCACATCTAGGCCATTGCTTTTATGTGCTCTGTAGTTCCTCCTCTATATTTTACTTATCTCTTTTCCCTAGTGATGATCTCCCAAGTTGCCTCCGACTCTCAGCCATCAGAAGGATGCTGAAGTAGATCTGCTCAAAAAGGTCTATGGGGCACATCTATGCTGATTTCGACTAAATTCTGCCAAATAATTCGCTCCTCAGAATTCTTTTACCCATCTTCACAACCCCCCAGCAGTGAGCATGGGTTCCTGTATCTCCATTCTTTCCTAACACTTATTCTAATTTTTGCCAATAAAGGATATCTTATTTTTATTCACATTTCTCTGTATAGCAATGATTGTTAGTCCTTTGGGCTTCCTCTTCTGTGAATTGCCTGTATATATTCTCTGTCTTTTTTTTCTTTGAAAGTTGCTAGTTTTTTCCTGTTGACTTGTAGGAGTTCATTGTGTATTCTTGATATTAGTGTTATGTCATTTTGAGATATTACAAATATTTAATTTATCATTGTCAACTAACTCTATATTGCCCTTGGTTAAATAGAAATCACTGATTTTGATGCATAGTAGTTAGTGCTTTTGGGAATTTTTGAAGTGTTTCCCTACCCTTATTTCCCAAAGATATCTTCCCACATTATCTTCTCTTAATTTATCTGTTATATTATGTGTTATATTTAGGTCTTTAATCCATCTGTAGTCCATCTTTGGATATGGTGTTAAGTAAGAATTCTATTTTGTTTTTCTCTATACTATAGGCCAATTTTCCTAATATCATCTCCCAAGCAATATATCTTTTCTTCATTGATCTGTGGAGATACTGGTAATGTTTATTATGTCCCCAATATAGACATTGGTCTGGCTCAGTTCTATTACTTTGTTGTTCTTGTGCCAATACCATACTGTTTTTAAATCTGTGGCTTTGTAGTTCATCTTAATAGAGATGAAATTTTTGCTGCTTGAAAAAAATAAGTTCTTTGAAGAAATCATGCTAGTTTTCAGAATGTTTTCCCACTGTGCTCAGAATAAACTTTCAGAAGAAAAATTCACATACATTTGGGTGGACTTTTCAACATCTCTACAGAGGCAGCAGTTTAGGTTCAAATAATTCCCTTTATTTCTGTATCATTGAATGAATTAGTTAAGTTTTATTAATTTCAGTTTTCATACCTCTTGGGACTAGTGTTAGGGCTAAACAGGTAAGTACTGACATATTTTTACATATGTGCAAATTCAAGAAGGTAAATGATCTTTCCTCTATCTAACTATGCATTTTCCACAACAAAACTTAGTTTAGATTCTGGTTTAAAGGTTTGCTGTCCAGGTAGTAATAGCGTTAACTTAAGTCTGGCTTATTGTACCCCATAGTTGTAGGGTCATTTAAGATTTGAGTCTTGATTTAGAAAAGCCTGGAATAAGTTTGAAATGACAGATTAAGTCATCCAACAAAACATTTATTGAGCACATATTGAGGCATTTTATAAAGTCCCAAATTAACTTACTTTATATTCAATCATGAAATTTTAACACTTAAGAACTTTAATTATCCTCTAAATAACTAGAGAATAAGACAGTGGACTAGAGTTTTAGTCCAAAGTTCTCTACTATTCTTATCCAAAAATGTACAGAAAGAAATGACATTTACCTGATAGGCTATTACTGGAGTGCTAGCCAATTCTTCTCCTTTCTTAATCAAGAAAATGCAACAGAATGTACATGAGTAAGGTTCACATATACATAAATAACTTTAACTACATTCTTATTTTTATTTTCATTTTCTTTCTTTCTTTCTTTCTTTCTTTCTTTCTTTCTTTCTTTCTTTCTTTTTTTTTTTTCTTTCTTTTTTTTCTTGTGTCTTGTTAAGTGAAACGTGGTATTTCTCTTTCTGTTCCTGACTTGTTTCACTTAATATAATTCTCTCAAGGTCCATCCATGTTGTTCCAAATGGCAGTATTTCATTCGTTTTTAGAGCTGAGTAGTATTCCATTGTGTAGATATACCACATTTTCCGTATCCACTCATCCGATGATGGACATTTGGGCTGGTTCCAACTCTTGGCTATGGTAAAGAGTGCTGCAATGAACATTGGGGAACAGGTATACCTTCGACTTAATGATTTCCATTCCTCTGGGTATATTCCCAGCAGTGGGACAGCTCGG
>NW_007726246.1:780966-781609 GCF_000696425.1 Galeopterus variegatus
CAGCTCGGTCATATGGTAGATCTGTCTGCAATTGTTTGAGGAACCTTCATACCATTTTCCATAGAGGCTGCACCATTTTGCAGTCCCACCAACAATGTATGAGAGTTCCTTTTTCTCCACAACCTCGCCAGCATTTATCGTTCAGACTCTTTTGGATTTTAGCCATCCTAACTGGGGTGAGATGGTAGCTCAGTGTAGTTTTGATTTGCATTTCCCGGATGCTGAGTGATATTGAGCAATTTTTCATATGTCTGTTAGCCATTTGTATATCTTCCTTAGAGAAATGCCTACCTAGATCTTTTGCCCATTTTCTAGTTGGGTTGCTTGCTTTTTTCTTGTAAAGTCATTTGAGTTCCTTGTATATTCTGGATATTAATCCTTTGTTGGACGTATATTTTGCAAATATTTTCTCCCACTCTGTTGGTTGTCTTTTAACTCTGTTAATTGTTTCTTTTGTTATGCAGAAGCTCTTTAGTTTGATATAATCCCATTTGCTTATTTTTCCTTTGGTTGCCTGTGCTTTTGGGGTCATATTCATGAAGTCTGTGTCCAGTCCTATTTCCTGAAGCGTTTCTCCTATGTTTTATTAAGGAGTTTTATAGTTGCAGGGTGCATATTTAATTATTTAATCCATTTTTATTTG
>NW_007726246.1:782538-789600 GCF_000696425.1 Galeopterus variegatus
ATAGAGATGATCATATGGTCCTTGTGTTTGATTTTATTAATATGGTGTATCACATTTATTGATTTGCATATGTTGAACCAACCTTGCATCCCTGGGATGAATCCCACTAGATCGTGGTGAATAATTTTACGTATGTGTTGCTGTATTCTGTTTGCTAGTATTTTAGTGAGGATTTTTGCGTCTATATTCATCAAGGATATCGACCTATAGTTTTCTTTTTTGTTTATATCTTTACCTGGTTTTGGTATCAGGATGATGTTTGCTTCAGAGAATGAGTTTGGGAGCTTTGCGTCTGTTTCAATCTTTTGGAATAGTTTGTAAAGAATTGGTCACTAAGTCGCAGTCACATTCAAGGGGTGTGGAATCAGCCGGCCCGGTAGCGCACTGCTACAGTGCGCCGCTTGGGAGCGCGGCGATGCTCCCGTCGAGGGTTCGGATCCCACATACAGACCGGTTCCCGCTCACTGGCTGAGAGAGGTGCGGGTGCAACACTGAGGGTTGCGATCCCGTTGCCGGTCCCAGTCCGGTACGGGCGCAACACTGAGGGTTGCGATCCATTGCCGGACACGAAAAAAGTCAAGGGGTGTGGAATTAGGTTCCACCTTTTGAAAAGAGTAGTGTCAAAAAATAAGTGAACTTATTTTAAAATCACCACACCTATTTTTCATTTTCTCTAGAGGGATGAAATTGGCAAATCTATGACATGATATCTAAAAGGGCTCTTATTTTATATATCAAACTTAATGTTGAGTGGCTATGTATAAGTCCTATATATAGATAAAAGTAAATTTCAAGAACTAAGAATTAGAACAGTCCTGACAGACAAATTGGATCTTTTCTTTTTAACCTTAAAGTGACCTAAAAGTTTTTATGTCTATTTTAAACTCACTTCTATGATGGTCAAAAATACATTCCAGTTATTTATTTTATTAGAAAAACTATTGTAAATGGCTCCAGAATTGAGGTATTCATGGATTATGTCATTCATAAATCTTAAAAATAGTTGAATCTTTTTTCTCATAAGCTCAATAAAACCAAAATATGAAAATTCACAATTTCTGTTTTTTCGTACTGTGGCAATAAACAGGGAGTATGTTATATATAATGTAATACTAATTCATATCATGGTATTTAAATGTCTCAGTCCATTGATAGGTTGACCTAGTTTATTGCTTACGGAAATTTTGGATTGGTTTCTATTCTTATTCCTGATACAAATTATCCTGATGGAGAACTTTCTTCTTTAAAAGAAACTTACTTCTTAAAAAAAAAAAAAAAAGGATGGGGTATACCTTAATCTACACACTAAATGCTTCTTTAAGCTTGTATGTAAATAGTATAACTGTTAGCCAAATATTTTTTAAGTACTTCAGAAGCTTAGTATTTAAAGGAGTTTTATTGGGAAGTGCATTGTAAATGGAAATTATTATCTTCAGTTTATCTTACTCTAGCAGAAAACCTGATGAACGAAAAACCAATGGAAGGAAGTTCTAGTCCTCATTCTACTACTGATTTTCTGTGTATCTTTGGAAATCACACAAATTTGTGAATCTTTTCTCATTTTTAAAATGAGGGCTGGCTGGTTAGTTCAGTTGGTTAGGGTTATTAGAACCCTTGTCAAGGGTTCAGTTCCCTGTACTGGCCAGCCACCAAAATAAATAAATAAATAAAATAAAATGAGATAAGCTCTTAGGTGCCTTCTATTTTTATAATTTCTAGTACTAAGGTCCAGATTGGTTTAAAGGGTGGTACACAGATTCCTTCTAGAATGGATGTTCTCATCCTGTAGTAAATTAGGCTGATAATCTGGTATTTTAAGTGCCTAGATAGTGGATAATTCCTTGGCAGTTTCCATAGTGGTTGCTGTTTATCTGACCCCTTTAAGAATTTTAGACTGGGGCCGGACCGGTGGCGCACTGGATAGTGCGCCGCTTGGGAAGCGTGGCGGCGCTCCCGCCCGAGGGTTCGGATCCCACATACAGACCGGTTCCCGCTCACTGGTTGAGTGAGGCGCGGGAGCAGCACCAAGGGTTGCAATCCCGTTGCCGGTCCCGGTCCGGTACGGGGGCGACACTGAGGGTTGCGATCCGTTGCCGGACATGGAAAAAGACAAAAAAAAAAAAAAATTTTAGACTGTTACAGGATAATTTAATAAGCATAAACTGATTAGTTTTAAATTTTAATAGTCTTTATTATTAATGTTTTCTTATGTTATTATTTACATAAATATCTGTCAAAAAACAAAACTACTTTTTGTTTATTCTTACTAGTTCACATATAGAGAGTAAAGTAGCAGATAGTTTGAAACTTGAAACACTAAAATATTTTTAAGTTTTTGAGTAAGTTTATTTGGTATTTTTATTTTCAAATGTGATTGCCATTATTGTAATTGTCACCAAAAGACCTTTATAAGGCAATAATTGTACGTGGTACTGTTCATAATACCCGCCTGAAAACAAAAGTAGGATCCATAATTAGAAAAAGATATCCTCTCAGCAAACATTTTTTGATGGTATCCTATGCACAGCAATGTGCTAGGCACTAGAGATACAAAGAAGAGTATAACAAAGTCTTGATTTCAAAGAACTTAAAGCTTCAAGAGGGAAAGAAATGGGCACAAATACCTATTGGTGGTAGACAGCTAATGCATGGTACAGACTGTGTATATGATAGTGCATTTGGAGGTGAGCATTATGCCTACTGAGTTCCACTAAAAATATTGTACAGGTCTAGCTAAAAAAGATAATGAATAAGCCCCCATTTGGCTTAACTGGCCAATTTGATGCAGTGCTTTCATAGAAATGTCGAGTTAGAATTGAAGTACAAAGGAAGACCCTGACTACCAATACACACATACATAGATAAGGTCTATCAGTCTGGTTAGGCCAGAAAAAAAACACTAGAAGATTTATGGTAATAAAGGTATTTAATATAGGAATTAGGGCTTACTCAAGTATAAGAGGAGATGAGGGAATAAAAGTCTCTGATCCTCTGGCTGCAGCCCTCCAGAAATAGTCACTAACGACTTCAGTCTGGAGACTGGAGTAGGTAGAAAAACCAGAGTTCAGAGAAGTCTGAGAAGCCGTTATATCTGTCTGTTACTACCTCAAAGCAGGAATTCAAAGAAAGGTCTGCGAAGGTTCTGCATCTGGGTACCACAGCCTTAATGTAGGAGCTCAGGGATGGGTCTATAAAGCTGTCATATCTGGCTTTCATTACCTCCCAAGAATAATGGTTTCCCTTTCCTTTCTCCATTTCAAATCTCTCATGAGTATGCCTCGTTGGCAAACTAGCTCATACCACATAGGAAAGAAGATCCTGGGCTTCTCTACATGCAAAGGTAGACTGTAGAGGTGACCATACAGAATGTAAGACTTCACATAAAGCATCAAATGAGCTAAGACATGAAGAATGAAAGTGTTTCTAGGGACAGAAGAACATTGTAGTGAGAGGGAATAGCACGTACAGAGGTGCATATGGAAGTATAAGACAGTATGATTTATTCAGGGAAAGTAAAAATCCAGTATGTGTACAGTATAAGTTACAGGGCAGAAAATTAAAGAGGTAGATGGGAGCCAAACAAGAAAAGGCTTTAAAAGTAATACAAAATCAAAAGGGAACCACTGAAAGTTTTTGATCATGGGTATAATGTGATAAAAAGTTTCATGCATTGATGGAGGGTGGACTGATTAGAGGAAAGCAAGTCTAGATACATTTAGAGGGCTGTGACAGAAATTGTAAGGGCCTGTACCAGTGTAGTTGCAACGTGAATGGAGAGAAGTCAGCAGATTTAAAGTATTTTTTAAGGGTTTTAGAGGTAAACAGAGGGGTTTATGAAGGTTCCCCTGGTCTCTGACTTGGGTGTCTGAGAACATGATAA
This sequence comes from Galeopterus variegatus, assembly GCF_000696425.1. Taxonomy (NCBI): domain Eukaryota; kingdom Metazoa; phylum Chordata; class Mammalia; order Dermoptera; family Cynocephalidae; genus Galeopterus; species Galeopterus variegatus. The sequence continues at coordinate 786,419 of NW_007726246.1, forward strand.
AAACATTAATCAGTACACAGAAGGCCAGCCCGGTGGCGCACTGCTACAGTGCGCCACTTGGGAAGTGCGGCGGTGCTCCCGCCGAGGGTTCAGATCCCACATACAGACCGGCCGCTCACTGGCTGAGCGAGGAGCGGGGGCAACACCGAGGGTTGCGATCCCGTTGCTGGTCCCGGTCCGGTACAGGCGCGACACTGAGGGTTGCGATCCGTTGCTGGTCACGAAAAAAGACAAAAAGACAAAAAAAAAAAAAAAAAAGAACACAGAAAACAGGGAGAACAACTAGAGAGAAAAGTGTTTTAAGTTGAGGGAAATGATTTTGATAAATTCAGAAAAGCCTCAAACAAGATGTATGCTTCCAAGACCTGTTTCTGTTTGTATTGCAGTGTGATTTGGAAGGAATCATGCCAAATGTTACCATCGGCTTGAGTCTCCCTACCAATGGATCACCACTTCAAGATATTCTAGTTCATCCCTGTGTGACATCTCTTGACTCTGCCATTCTGACATCTAGTAGCATTGATTCAGTGGATGATTCTGCATTTAGTGGGCCTTACAAATTTCCATTAACTCCTCCTTTAGATTCATTCAACTTATGCTACTACACTTCCCAGGTAAACAACCTTGGAAACATTGAGACTGCTGATCTTTGTATTATAAATACTGCTGATAAGCAAATCCTTTATGCTCTTGGTCCAAATGAGAACTTCTCATGAGTTATTTACCAGACAATAATTGGCAAATGGCAATGAATATTCAGTTCTTTGAATAGTGTATATCTCTTATCTGTGATGTCGGTAACAGTGTTAAATGGCTTTCAAAGGCATGGATTTTTTTTTTTTTTAATGTTCCCTAATAAAAAGGCCGTTGTCATAGAATAGATCCTGATATGACTTAGTCATGGTTTTAACCATGAACATAAAATATCTATAATCCCAGGCAACCTTAGTTACAAATATATAATATTATTAATAGGCATTTATTGCTTATTGAATAAATGCTGTGTGTCAGACATTGTCCTAGGCACTTTACATGTATTTTCTCAAGTACTTTTAACAACTGTTGATGTAGGTGTTATTAGCTCCATTTTATGGATGAGGATTGTCTCAGAGAACTTAAAATGACTTGCACAAGGGCATATAACTGATAAATAGCAGAGCCTGGAAGTGAACCCAAGTTTTCCACACTCCCAGAGCTCTTTTCTACTATACAATTTGTGTCTTGTCCTTGTAGTAAATCAGTAGGTTATAAAAACCTACTCAAGCTAGTTTAAGAAGAAGGAATTTATTTTGAGAATGCAACAGGCAATCTTGCTATTATTCAAGGATAAGAAAAGAAGTAGATCCAGACCAGAGTGGGACTAGATCTAGAAAATTAATATTAAAATTACTATATACTCAGGGTCCACATTGTCTCATTTCTGCTCCTCCTTCTCTTCTTCCAACCGGCTTTCTCTGCTTACACATGACCTTACAGCTCTAGGACCTACACTATATAAGCAGAGTCTCTCTGTGTCCTACTTCAAATGTACTAGAAAGAATCATTGCCTCACCCCAGCCTACAGTTTCCCCTTCAGTTAGTTATTGATGACCAGCTACTGCTGAGCTAGGGGGTTCAGGTGGCACAAGATACAAATAGAGCAGTAGGAACTGTGGTCAGGGGGACAATGATCAGTATGTCTAGTGCAGGTCCTGTGCTGCAGGTCAGAGAACCCAGAGGAGGGGAGCATCGATGAGTAAGAGTAGGAATGAGAATGTATTGTACACCTTTCTAAGGCACCTTTCTTATCTCTGGGAATAGAAAAAGATAGAATACCTGCTCTTAGAACAAATGTAGTTCCATCATTGCTATTATCAAAACAACTTGGAGTCTCCCAATAGTCATTAAAGGTATATCTGTGTATAATAATTATATCACTGCAAGGCTTTTTTCTCAATCATCATTGGTATTTTAGATTTATTAACCTGACAGTTATATAAAAATTTGTTTATGTTTGTTTTCAGGTCCCTGTCCCACCAATTTTGGGTTTTTATCAAATGAAAGAGGAAGAAATACAACTAAAAATAACAGTTAGTTTGAAACTTCATGAAAGTGTGAAAAATAATTTTGAATTCGTTATATAAAAATTTGTTTATGTTTGTTTTCAGGTCCCTGTCCCACCAATTTTGGGTTTTTATCAAATGAAAGAGGAAGAAGTACAACTAAAAATAACAGTTAGTTTGAAACTTCATGAAAGTGTGAAAAATAATTTTGAATTCTGTGAAGCTCATATACCTTTTTACAATAGGTAGGAACAAAGTAACACAATGTCATGATTTCTACCTTCCTTGGTACCTTCCCACTGCCCCACAATAAATTATTTGTCGGTTTTTACCTTATTTTTATGATCTAAATAATTTTATGTCACTCAAATGAATGCTGGTTCTAGATCAAAACATAGTCATAAAAATAATCTATCTTTAAATGTGTCTTCATTTTTGATTAAACTTGCTGGTAAATTATAAACTTAAGCCAGTGTACTTTCTCAGGGATTATTTTAGTACTGGCTTTATTTCCAGCAATTTCTCTGTATTGTACATCCAAGAGAAGCTGAGCTATCAATAACATGGTAAGTTAGCCAATTATATCATAAGGTTACTTTCCTCATCAGCTCTAGTTTTTAATTTATTCTGCTGCATAGTTCTTTTCAAAGTATACCTAAATATGTAGTAAATCATAGTTTTAGTGTCAACCCATGTGCCTGTAGTAATACATTAATTCTATATGATTTTATAGTTGTCTTCTGTGTTAATAATTAAATGTATATCATTACCAAAAATGTTTAACTGATTTCTGGTGTTTTTCGAGATATAATATTTATTATTTGTTCTATTCTATTCTGCAAACTTGAAAACAGAACTGCTTTTATGCTGTCCTTGCATTAAGTAACAGTAGCAAGATTTGACTTAGATCTATGTTATATCCGTGATCATTTTTTTTCTATTTTGTCCTTTTTTTTTTAAAGAGGTCCAATTACACATTTGGAATACAAAGTTAGTTTTGGCCAGCTCGAAGTATTTCGAGAGAAAAGCTTATTGATCTGGAATATTGGTAAGCAAGGTTTCATATGTTGATTTTTTTTTTTTTCATTTGCTATAGAATCTACTTAATTTAGAATAGTTGATTGGTGTATTTGTGTTTTT
>NW_007726246.1:790008-794381 GCF_000696425.1 Galeopterus variegatus
TTTTTTTTTTTCATTTGCTATAGAATCTACTTAATTTAGAATAGTTGATTGGTGTATTTGTGTTTTTAGGCCAGAAGTTCCCCAAATCAATGGAAATTAGTCTTTCTGGAACTGTAACCTTTGGAGCCAAGAGCCATGAGAAGCAGCCATTTGACCCAATTTGTATTGGAGGTACAGCATATTTAAAGGTGAACATATTTCTGTGGCTCACTACATTAGAACCCCTTCCTTTGTTTCTAAATTGCATATATCTAATTGATTTTTTATGTTTTTCAGCAGTTTTTTGGAATTCTATTCTTTTTGTCTGGTCTAAGCCCTTTTGTGGATTTTTGTTTGATTCTTTTTGTTTAGTATTAGTCCCTTTTTTTTTCACTTAATACTTAAAAAATTTTAAGGGAAACAAGTATAACCTAAACACCCTAACTTAACCTAGTTCTACCCAGCCCTTACTTATCAAATTCAAGATATGTATACAACAAATATAGATGTAGTCCTTGCCTTATAGGGATTTTTCAGTGATTCACATCAGCAATTGATCAGTGCTAACTGCCTTTGGTGTTTCAAGGATAGAGTGAGCATCTCTGACTAAAGTGACCAAAAAAGTTTTGCAATGAAGATGGAGCTTAAGCAAAACTCGGAGACCTAGATAATCATGAATATGAAGCCTTGAAGATTGACTAACATTTGTTTAGATAAAGAAATGACTCAAGAGAGTGAAGAAGGATAAACAAGGCATGCTTAGGAACCAGTGATAGAAACAGTAGTACTACATAAGGCTGGATGTTATTTAGCTTTGGATTTTAGAGGGTTTGAATCTGACTTTTATTCCTTTGGTTGATGATGTATTTTTGGAGTAGGGGAGTGTGTTATTTCACAAAGTGATACTTTTTGAATGTCCATCTGGAATGGATGTGAGGAAAGTGAGTGAAAAAGCAAGAGACAAAGAAACCATTGTATAGCTATAGTGTTAATATGCCATATTAAAGGTAATAATGATGCTGAGCTAGTGTGTTAGCAGCCAAAAGAGAAAGGAAGGGAGAAAAAGGAAGGACTTCTATGAGAGCCATGATAAAAGAAAAGCTTTGACCACTAGTTAAATATAGAGACAAGAAATAGTTATGTCACAGATGGTGTTGTTTAAAAAATTATGTAACTTAAACCAGACTTGACGCTCCAAGAAGATAGAGGCTATGTGAATCTTTCATTCATTGTTTTATCTCCAACATTTAATCCAGTACCTAGCACATAAATATTTGCTAAATGGATGAATATACTTAGAAGAAAATACTGATGTGGAGAATGTTGGGAAGGAATGGACTTCATATAATATATGTTGCTGCTAAAAGCAACATATCCTGATGTAAGTGTCCAGTGGGTAGCTAAAAATCTAAAGCTTGATTCTCAAGAGAGAGCTCAGCTGTATATAAGGATTTAGTAGTTATCCACAGGGAAAAAATAGTTGAGGCAGTGGAAATGCATAAGATCAGAAAAAGATAAAAGAAAATAGGGGGAAGATTCAGAAGAAACAGTGAAGTCAATTGAAGAAGTGATCAGAAAGGTAGCAGGAAAATCTAAATAGAATGGTATCAAAGAAATTAAAGAGATTGAAATCTACACATAAAGTCAATGAAGGAAAGTGTGGTAGTGAAGTCAGTAGTACACTGGAGATAATTCATTTCTTCTGTCTTGGCTTCAACTATGTCCACAAACTTTGTTTCAAGGATTATTATAAAAATTTCTGCTTCAGATATTTCTCAGAAAAAATGTTAAACTTTACCACATTATATGTCCTTCAAAGGTAGGGATTATGATTTTTCTATTCATTTCCATTACATCCATTACATCCTAACCAGTTACAGTTCATTGAAAGCATGTGATACATATTTGTGTTGATTGAATCTCAATTATGTGGAAATCAGCCTTGCCATAACTTCCAGAATTCAGAATTATACCAAACAAGCAAGCAAAAGCCCTTTATTTTTTTCAGAGATAATTTGTGTTGCAACAGGAACATAATTGCTGAGATCTGAAAATTACATCACATCCTAAATCACATTCTATGCACGTGATCAGTTAGTTTGGCAATAAAAGGAGAAAGTTAGGAACTGGAGAAATTTGCAGTGAAGGGAGATAAGGGAATAGTATAGAAAAGGTATCAAGATACTGCAAAATCAGGAGCATTTAGCAGCAGAGATGAGGAGAACCACAGCAAAAGGAGACTGGAACTCTGTAAAACATATACCTTCTTATAGTTCATGTGAATTTCATGGTGACTTAAAGGCACCCTAGCACTGTGCCTTCAGAGAAAGTACTACTGGCTCACTATTACAGAATAATATTGTAATTGGCATTTATAGTGGTAACCCCACATAATCAATGCAGTCCAGGAACTATGGATTACATTTTAGAAAAGCTTTCTAGGTGAGGTAAGGGGTAACTTCTAAGCTTATTTCTGTAAAATTTAAGTTTCAGTTTTCTGGAAAATTAAGTACAGCAGCTCATTCCCCCCAAACACAAGATAAACTGATGTTTTACTGGAGAGTGTATATGTTCCTGCCTATAAAAGAATTATGATCTGAAATATATCACAACCATGTAGCCCTTGGGATAAAAAAAAATATACCAGATACCAGACAGCATAGGGGAAGGAACAACAGCTTTTGTAGTCAGTCAGTTCCACTACTTGCATTCTGGGATGCTAATTGCTTTCATCTCTGAACCTCAGTTCCCTCTTTTATAAAATAGGGATACCTTGCAGTGTCAACTAAAGTGCATGTTAGTGAAGTGCCTGGTATGTGTTAAGCACTTCGTAATGGCAATCTTACAAAGAAATTGCGCTGATGCAAAGGGAAAAAAAAAGTGTGTAGTACATATATGTGCATGTATACACACACACACACATAATTCAAGTTTAATATTTGTGGTATTTATTTTGTGAACTGGGTGAGATAAATTCCCTAAAATTGTGTCAAGAGAAAAAAATATGACCATCATTTTTAACCAAAAAATCACCTCAATTTGGTACATTTCTTTCCTTTTTCTAGCTTCGTTTTAGGATCTTAGATTACACTCTCACTGGGTGTTATGCGGATCAGCATTCAGTCCAAGTTTTTGCTTCAGGAAAACCAAAAATAAGTGCGCGTAAGTTGTATAGATTCAAACTAACTTAAGGGAATTAAAATGGTATTGTGTAGTTATTACCTAAGGTAAAATTAAAATGTAACAGAACTTAGATATTGGAGAATAATTCCAATTTATAAAGTTCTGGCCTGATCTCACCCTGCATAAACACTTTGAGTACTTTACTTTGCCCTCTGCCTTCCCCTCTTTGTAAATGGCCTGGATGAGCAAGGATTGTGATAGAAGTGGGCTTTAGTATAAAACTGGATTTGTTTTGCTCTGATGATAATAAACTTTAATTCAGAGGGAGTTCACAGGGGCTTTGGTGTTGGACAGGCAAGAGTTTGAGTGTGGTTCAGACATTTTATTGGCTGTGTAACTTTAGGCAGGTTAGTGAACTATTGAAGTTTTAGTTTCTGCATCTATAAACTGCCAATAATAGTGTTATTTACCTCAGGATTGTTATGAGGTTTAAGTAAGATTATATTGGCCAAGTACTTAGCATAATGCTTGGCATATGGTATGGATTCAGTGGATGTTAGATATAATTATTACTAAAATATTTAAAATATTTTTAGCAAATGTTGTAATCAATGAGCATTATTTAGCACCTTCTCCATTCTACCAATAGGAAGACTAGTTCCCTGCCTTCAGTGAGTTTAGTAGCAGAAAAAACAAAACAAAACATATTTTATATGAAAATTTGGGGAGACAAAATAAATTTATAATTGAATTTTAAATTATTTAATTCAGATCAAATACATGTATGTGACATCAAATAGAAAAGTAACTAGAATGAGGTATTGTTAGCTAAACTTAAGCAGAAACCTTTCGCTTCATACATTGAGAATAAAGCTATAAAATATTTAGATAGGAATCTCAATTAAAAAAATTCTTGTTATTATTATATTTAGATAACTATTTCTTAAACTAAGGATTAGGGTCCCTAAAAGAAGAATAAGACAGGACTCTGTACATGAAAGTTTCAAAAGAATAACAGAACTCAGAACTACAGAATTCTAAGCAATTATTTGTAAGTGGCAATAATAAATTCTATGAATGTAACCATAATAAGCCAGTATTCTTTATCTCTATAAACTTTCCCTGTGTTTTCCCTAACATCATTTTTTTAAAAAATAAATGCATAAATATAAAATAGTATTCATAATGCACTTTTTTTTTCCTTTTTGTCTTTTTTCATGACCGGCAACGGATCGCAACCCTCAGTGTCGCGCCCGTACCGGACCAGGACC